>NC_044036.1:127867529-128077686 GCF_901765095.1 Microcaecilia unicolor
CAAAGAACACAATCTTTGATAAGATACACCAATATTTGAATATTTTCTATTTCTAAAAGGGAAGAAGAGAGAAAAAAGGAAAAATTTGTATTAATAAATACTCTTACAAATATTGGTTTAACAGTCCACAATATTGGGGAGAATCCAATTAGTTACCAAAGGCAGTTGGTCTTAGAAGAAACAATTATAAATTTAAGGAGAAAAAAAAGCAGGTGGTTACCCCTTCCATTTACTTAAACCGCTTCATATCTGTGCTTTCTTGTTATCTTGCATATTTAGAAAACTGCGTAACTGTTCAGGTTCATAGAAAACATATCTATTGTCTTTAAAGTATAGCAGACATTTACAAGGAAATCTCAATTGAAAAGAAGCATTTATCTCTGTAAGTTCCTGTTTCATTTACAGAAATTTCTTCCTTTTCTGTTGAGTCCATCTAGAAATATCTGGGAAAATTGAGACTTTGCTTCCCATAAATTCAAGATGAATATTTTTACAGTAGAGCCTTAATAAGCCCTCCTTGTCTTGTAAAAATTAAGGCCAATTAATACCAATAATTGGTCATTAGCAGGATAGATAGATAGATAGATAGATAGATAGATAGATAGATAGATAGATAGATAGATAGATAGATAGATAGATAGATTTGTGGGGTATACTTGCCCTCTGGACACCACCCAGCCTTTGGAAGCTGTACTGTTGAATTATGGATTACAGTCTAATTTATGGTTGTGGGAGAAAGAAAAACCCTGGAATACTATTAAGTGACTGCATCTGGGGAAGCACAGTCTGTGTTATGCAGGGGAATGTTTTATTAAATTTGTGATTAAACCCTAAAAGGAAGTCAGAATCCTCTTGAAGGTGCCTGTGTCAGGGAGCAAGGGAGACTCCAAGCACCTAAACTGGTTACGCGCTGACAATACATTAGCCTAGTAACACTTTCATAGCACATATTTAGCTCAACAACCATAGGAAAAGACTTGCTTCCATAATCTCCAATTGTTATATTACAAATAAGTAAACATGGTACTGACTATAGATAGTGGAAACTAAAAGCCCTGTAGTACACTGTAGACCCCTTATAAGGCTAGATTCTATATATCACGCCTAAAAATCAGCGCTGAAAAAAAATTTAGGCACAGTTTATAGAATATGTCTACATTTAGGTGCAGTTTATAGAATACACCCAACACCCATTTTCTGCGACTATATTTAGTCATGGCCATTTACGCCAATGAAAACCCGGTGTAAATGCTGACCATAAATTACATGCGGAATGGGCAAATTCTATAACACTGCACATAAATTACAGGAATAACCACAGCCTGCCCATTCCATTCCCATGGCCAGGCCCCTTTTTAGATCCACATCTTAGAATTTACGAGCATCACAGTATGGAATATGCTTAGACATTTGTGCATGTAAATTCTAATGAATGCCATTTAGTGCCAATAATTGATTATTAAGTTCAATTATCATCGCTGATTGCCTTGTTTCGCTAATTAAGTTGTGCATGTGAATCCAGAATATGACTGGGTTTGTGCACGCAACTTAAGTCGCACTATATAGAATCTGGGGGATAATGTCAATATTTGTGTCCCAGATATTTGACGTAACCTTGGAGTCATCTTTGATTCCTCTCTCTCCTTCTCTGCACATATACAACAGATCACCAAAACCTGTCGTTTCTTTACCTACAACATTAGCAAAATCCGCCCCTTCCTTTCTGATTACGCTACCAAAACCTTTATTCACACCCTTGTCACCTCTCGTTTGGACTATTGCAATTTACTTCTCACTGGTCTTCCGCTTTGCCATCTCTCTCCTCTCCAATCTGTCCAAACTTCTGCGGCATGACTTATTTTCTGCCAGAATCGTTATACCCACACTAGCCCACTCCTCAAGTCACTTCACTGGCTCCCTGTCCGCTTCCGCATACAGTTTAAACTTCTCTTACTGACCTTTAAGTGCATCCACTCTGCAGCCCCCCCCCCTATTACCTCTCCGCTCTCATCTCTCCCTACATTCCTTCCTGTGAACTCCGCTCACTAGACAAATCTCTCTTGTCATCCCCCTTCTCCCCTACTGCTAACTCCAGACTTTGTTCCTTTTCTCTCGCGGCACCTTATGCCTGGAATCGACTTCCTGAACCTATATGTCTAGCTCCATCTCTACCTGTTTTCAAATCCATGCTGAAAACGCACCTTTTCATTGCTGCTTTTGGCTCCTAGCCCTCATTTGCCCTCCCTTGTTCCTTCCTTCCTTCTCACCCTGTACTCCCCTCATCCATAACTGTCTTGTCTGTCTGTGTTATCTAGATTGTAAGCTCTTTTGAGCAGGGACTGTCTCTTTGTGTCAGGTGTTCAGCGCTGCGTGCGTCTGGTAGCGCTATACAAATGCTAATAATAATAATAATAATACTATAAATGAACCTGCATTAGGTCAAGCAGCATTATGTGGAACCTACCATGTATAGTTCCAAAGCAACATTCTGGTTCTAGTGTTTTTGTGCCTTTTTAGCGCTGTTTTTGTGTACAGTACTACTGTGTGAAGCTCTGTACAAATACTGAAAGTTATGGATATTTTGGGAATATAATCTTTGGATCAATGGTTTGTCTCTTAGCAACATATTCTTCTACAGAGATAAGACAATTATACTGGCCTTGAGGATCCATTGCCTTATGGAAAGAGAAAAGAGAAGATGTGCATCAGAGTGACCTCTCATTCCTTCTGCCAGTTGAGAAGAATTTGAGAAAGCCAGGAAGAATGCTACATATTCTACTAGAACAGGGTGTGAGGAGTTTCATAAGGGCCTTATAAATAGAGACCAGATTTCTACACACAAATAAGACCTTATAAATTTTTGTTCTCAGGTTTACACATTAACTAATAGGTCATACTTTGTTCAATATGGACTAGATTCAGTAATTCATGCCAAAAAATCATTGTGGAATAAATTATGCGCTGAGCGGTATTCTATAAAGATACCCACATTTTATAGAATAGTGTCTAACCCACAAATTCTATAAATGGTGCCTTAAGTTGTATTTGCTAATTTGACTGCATGGCCAAATAGCGTGCACAACTTGATTAACAAGTCAATCAGCGCTGATAATTGGTACTTAACAACCAATTAGCGGCACTAATTGGCTTTTATTAGAATGTACACACACAACTTTCTAGGCATATTCTATAACATGGTGCATGTAAATTCTAATGCATTCAGCCAAAAGGAAGGCATGACTATGGGCGTGGAATTGGGGGGTTGTGGGTGTTTCAAAAAACTATATGCACTATTATGGAATACACCTGATCTGCAGGTTCAGGTATTTAGACCTGATTTTAGGTGGCCAGCAGGCTTATTTTTGCAAGAGAAGCGCGCCCATCTTCCGACACAAATCGGGAGATGGGCAAACTTATTTTTTTAAGGGCAAGATGGTGGATTAGAGCGGACGTGTGAAAGAGAGCTCCTGACTCCTCAAGGCAATCTCTTTCTGGTGAGAAATTCCTATCCCAGGATACGGGGAAGAGGAAGGGGAAACCCAGAGATCTGACCTCCTCGGCTCCTGGAACTAATCCCGCTCCCCGGCAGTTGACCCTTGAGCAAGTTGGCGTCCTTTCACGGGCTATGCAGATACCCACCTCAAATGCACCCATGGAGGTTTCCCTGGGACACAGCAAAGGAGCAGTCTCGTTGAGCCCGCTCGAAAATATGGCTCCTCCGCGACCCAGAAGTAGTTTCATCTCCGAGGCAAGAAACGCCGCGTTCAGTTCCCAGAGAGGAGAGTAGCAAAGCGCTCCTAGGAGGTACCTCAGCGACTTTTGCCCTGAAAGTGGGAACAACTAAAACTTGGAGGGTTAATGCATTCTTGACCCCCCCACGCTTTCGGGAGCTACAACCGTTGGTGAAACGGAGATGATAAAACCTGCTGTAGTAACATTGGACTCCCTATGGGACGTACTTCAGGGGATGAACTCCTTACTGACTAAGGTAACTAAACTCTTTCACTAAATAAATTTCGGATTTAAAACAATCGCAGCAGAAGTTAGTGGATACATTTCAAGATCAAGAGAATCAAGTTGGAAGTTTAAAGGCTGAACTCTCTACTTTGCAGTTATTTGCAGGAGAGGTCTCTAAAGATAGGGATATATTGAAGAAGAAAATGGAATTTTTGGACAATCAGGGGAGGAAGAATAATTTACGTTTCATACATTTTCCTAAAGTTCCTCTGTCTCCGCCTATAGATATGCTTCGTAGATATTTCCAGGAAATACTTTATCAATAGAAATCAAACAAAATAAAACATGGAAAAGAAAATAAGATGGTACCTTTTTTATTGGACATAACTTAATACATTTCTTGATTAGCTTTCGAAGGTTGCCCTTCTTCCTCAGAGAGGAAATAAGCAAATGAGGTAGCAGATAGTATATATGAGATAAACATCAAAGCATTACTTTGACTGTCTGACAGAGTGGGAGGGTGGGGGTATGCATGGGGACATCAAAGCATTTCATTGATATTCTAACAGAATGGGTGTTGGTAGGTGAGAGGAGGGTAATAAACAGAGAAATAAACAGAGAAATACAGCTTATGTTTTATAATGAGTTAGAAAACCCAGATCCTTATTAAGTCCTGTTTGTTGGGTGTCAAAATATTCAATCATTCTTATTTCAAAGGTCTTACGTTCCTGTATTGTTTTAAAATTACCTTTCAGTATTCTTACTATGAAATCACTGGTGCAGTGTTCTGGTCTAGTGAAGTGTTGGCCCACAGGGGTGGGGGCCTGACTGGCACTGGCTATTTTCATGTGATGTCTGTGTAGATTGAATCTTGTCTTAAGCATCTGGCCTGTTTCTCCAATATAGCATCCTTCGTTACATTTCTTACACTGAATGATATATACCACATTGGAAGATGAGCATGTAAAATAGTCCTTTATGTTGAATATTTTTCCTTTGTGAATGACTGTGGGGTCTTGTGAAATGTTTTGGCATAGTTTGCAGCTGGCTGTGTTACATGGGAACGTGCCCTTTTCTTTTTCCGTCTGTGTTGGAAGTTTACTTCTGATCAGCTTGTGTTTTAAATTTGGTGGCTGTCGGAAGGCCAGCACTGTTGGGGATGGGAATATCTCTTTCAGTAATTCATCTTCCTGAAGTAGTGGCTGTAGGTCTCTTATGATTTTCCTCAGTTTCTCCAGCTCTGGGTTGTATGTCACTACAAGGGGAAGTCTGTCGTTGGCTTTTTTTTCTTTGTACTGTAGTAGATTTTCCCTGGGTGTTTTGAGGGAGGAGGCAATATTCTTGGAGATTATTTTGGGGTTGTAGCCTTTCTGTTTGAAGGATGCAGTCAGGGTTTCAAGGTGTCTGTCTCTATCCTCTGGGTCCAAGCAGATACGGTGGTATCTTGTGGCTTGGCTGTAAATAATAGATCTTTTTGTATGTGAAGGGTGGAAGCTGGAGTTGTGGAGGTAGCTGCATCTGTCTGTGGGTTTCTTGCATATAGATGTTTGTATACAGCCATCACGGATTGAGACTGTGGTGTCCAAAACATTGACTTTTTCTGGGGAGTAGTCAATTTTGAATCTGATTGTAGGATGGTATGTATTGATGGAATAGTAAAATTGTTTCAGAGTTTCTTCCCCCTATGTCCAAATCACAAAAATGTCATCGATGTACCGGTAGTATTTTAGAGGTTTGGTCTGGTATGTAATCAGAAATGTCTCTTCCAGTTCAGCCATAAAAAGGTTGGCATATTGAGGTGCTGTCCTGGTGCCCATTGCAGTGCCCATTATTTGTAGATAGATATCATTGTTAAAGTGGAAGTAGTTTTGAGTTAAAATGAATTTGATTCATTTTGTAATAGTTTCTGGTGAGTATTGATGCAAACAGAAAGGCTACAACCCCAAAATTCCGCTTGAAAATTTAACAGATTTTTTTGAGAATTCACTGGACACTGTGACTGAGAGAACAACCCTCCTGGTATCATTTGCGATGGAGTTGGACAGAAATAATTTTTTCAGATTATATTTTAAACATTTAAATGAAAAATTCCTAGGGGAACAAGTCCGCATATATCCAGATTTAAATAAAGATACTCAGTTGCGGAGACGAGAATTTATGAGTCTTAGACCTAGAGCAATAGCCTTAGGCACTTTATTTGTCTTACAATTTCCATGTCGCTGCATTATATCTATAGATTCAGTTACATATATGTTTCTTGAACCCCCAAAAATGAAAGTCTTTATTAGCTCTAGAGAAAGTAGAGGAATTCAAACCTGAATGTTCAATAGGTTGCTACGCTGATATTCTGCTGTGAGTAATCTGCATGCCACCGCTCTTAGATTAGTTTTTTATTTCCTTTCTTCTTTTAATATTCCTTGTTTCTTGCTCATGTAATTGTGGTCTAAAAGTATTTGATTTATTTCCTAATATGTAATGCAATGATAATTTGTTTCCTTTTTCTGACATTTATGTTTTATGACAAGTGTAATATAAATTCAATAAATAAAATGTTTTTTAAAAATCAGGAGATGGGCGTCCTTCTCTCAGGGTCGCCCAAAACAGCATAATTGAAAGCCGATTTTGGGTGCCCTCAACTGCTTTCCGTCGCGGGGATGACCAAAGTTCACAGGGGCATGTCGGCAGCTTAGCGAAGGCAGGATTGTGGCGTGCTTAAGAGATAGACATCCTCAGCCGATAATGGAAAAAAGAAGGGTGTCCCTAACAAGCACTTGGACCTCTTTACTTGGTCCATTTTTTCTTGCGATCAAGCCTCAAAAAGGTGCCCAAACTGACCAGATGAACAGTGGAGGAAATCTGGGATGACCTCCCCTTATTCCCCCAGTGGTCACAACCCCCTCCATCCTAAAACAAAACTTAATTTTTTTTGCCAGCCTCAAATGTCATACCCAGTTCCAAGACAGCAGTATGCAGGTCCCTGGAGCAGTTTTAGTGGGTGCAATGCACTTCAGGCTGACGGACCCAGGCCCATCCCCCTCCCTGTTACACTTGTGGTGGTAAATGTGAGCCCTTCAAAACCCACCAGAAACCCACTTTACCCAAATAGAATTTTAAAAAATGTAGTATGAAAAGTATGACGTGGAAAGGATCTAATTTACAATTAAGTTATATGAAGGAACTGGAACAGATGAGGATACTTACAACTAAGCGGCAATATGGGAGGAAGAGAGTGGACGAATTAGAAATGCTGCACTGGACCGAGACTATGTCAGTGCCAGGTGATTAAAAAAAATGAATTACCTCAGGGGGTAGATGAGTACGTTTAAGTTTCATCTGACATTTCTTTTGGAAAGTTTCAATAGAAAGAGGGAAGGGCGGAGTTCCATAGGGTGGGGGCAGTGACCCGAATACAGGAACTGGGCAGAATGTGATTGAATTTAGAGGTGAGAGGGGACGACTGGTAGATATTGAGAAGGAAAGCGAAAGAGGCAGGATGGAAATCCAGTGCAAGTACCCTGGTGATTTAAAAACAGAATTTAAAAAGGTATGCAGTAAGGAATAGTGAGCCAATGTCCGCACATGAGAAGTGGGGAAACACAATCATATTTCTTTGCACCATAAAAGAGCTCTATAGCAGTTTTCTGTATGATTTGAAGTTGCTGGAGTTGATATTGCAGTAAACACTGCAAGATGGAATTGTAGTAGTCAATACGGGACATCACAAGGGAGTGAATTAATAAGTGGAGAGACTGGGAGCTGAAAAGACAATGTGTTGCATGAAGTTGTTGTATAAAAAATGATTTTTTGATAAGCACTGAAATGTGGTAAAAAAAGTGAGGCGGTTATCAAAAATAACTTCCAGTTTATGACCTTATTTCTGCATTTGTTTTTGATATTGTTGCTTGCTTGTTTTGTTAACTGTTTTATTTTAATGAAATTGTCCCAAATTCTATGAACAGGTTGTTTTGTTGTTCCTGTGTTACTTATGGATTCTTCTAGTACTCCATATGTAAAATTGCTGATCTTTGCCGAGCTGCTCCTTTGTATGCTACAAAAAATAAATAATAATTTTTAAAACCTCCAAAAGTATAAGTAGAGTTACTAAGGGGTCCTTTTACTAAAGCATGCTGAAAAATGGCTTACGGTAGTGTAGGCATTGGTTTTGGGTGCGCACCAATCCATTTTTTAGTGTGCCTGTAAAAAAGGCACAAAATTGCTGCACGCCCATTTTGGGTCTGAGACCTTACCATCAGCCATTGACCTAGCGGTAAAGAATCCAGGCGGTAATGACCTACGCGCTCAAAAAATGAAATTACCGCAAGAGCCATGTGGTAGTTGGGCGGTAACTCCATTTTGGCACGCATTGGGCGTGTGTAGATGCTTACGTGGCTTAGTAAAAGGGCCCCTAAGAGAGACGGGAGTGCCACAAATGTTTGGAAGGCAAGGTAATGAGGAGGAAGTAAAACAGGAGAAGAGTATGCTGACAGTTTTGTTTACATTCAGTTTTAAGCCATTAATGGCGAGCCAGTGTACAATTTAATTACATTTAGAGGATATTTCCGAAATAGACTGCACAGTGGATAATGAACAAGTAAATAAGAGTTGGAATTCCCTTTTTTATGTTTGCCAATGATGACTGAATTAGAAGGTCTAAAGAGGCTAGAAAGATATTGAATAGGACCTAACACTGAGCCCTGGGGCATTCCACATTGGTGATTGTGACTTCTGCAATGAGAACCACACCATTAAACTTGAAATGCCTTATCATGGAAATAATAAATCCTTTAATCCACAGAAGGAAAAACTGAACAAAATTAAAATTTCTTGCCTACATACAGCTACCCCGCTGTTTACTAAGCCATGCTAGTGGCTGCTGCGCGGCAATGCCGACACAGCCCATTCAAAGTGAATGGGCTGTGTCGGCATTAGTGCACCACCAGCCGCTTGTGCGGCTTAGTAAATATGGGAGGCTAGTGAGGAATGCATACAGCTCTGGAAGATGCTTAAACATCTTTTCCCTTGAGTTAAAGAAATATACTGTAACCCCCTTAAGGGTTAATTTTTGTTAATAACCTGAGGAGGGGGATCCAAATATGATCCAGGGATCTCGGACTCTTTTTGGTGGGTTTGGGCTGTTTCCCAGCCCTGAAGAAGATCCTGGGAACCAGCAGGCTTAAAAGTGGCCAGAGATATAGAATTTTTTGTTTGTTTAGTTTTAAAAGTTTAAAATAAAGTACCTGTCTGGGGATCCAGGGGTCCAGCAGGTTCATTGGTGGCTAGTAGGAGTCCTTCCCTAGTGGTCCGAGGGTTTTTCTGTCAGGAGCTATGCCTTTTTGCAGCCTTCTCTAGGGCTGCCCACCCAGAAACTAAGCTTCTCTAGGCAGCTGCAATAGGAAAATGGCCTGTCTGATGCCTATTTGAGGATATGACTGGAGCTGTGGATCCATGAAATATTACTACTACTCTTACTACTACTACTTATAATTTCTATAGCGCTACTAGACGTACACAGCGCTGTACACTTGAACATGCCGTGAACATAGGCCCAAATTGAACCAGGAGCTCGATTTTTGAGCTGCCTGGCTGAAGTTCAATAGAAGTTTGCAATTTTTCGGCTGGATCGTTTTGGGTCGGGACCCGAATGAAAGGTGGTTGCCACATGGGGAGCCTTTGGTGAGCAAGGTAAGGGGTCTGGTGGCCCAAAAAATGTTGTTTTTTTAATTTGTGATTTTTGAAGCGTTTACTCTGGCGCTTGAGGGGTTAATTTAATTTAAATTTTATTTGTGGTTATGAGATCCTGAGAACTCCTCTGATAAACTGGAGGAGGGGTTGTTTAAAAAATGTTTTACATAGTAAAAATCCAGACAGGACACTTTGGATGGTTCCTGAGGTCTGGAAGAGAATTTTTGGGAATTCCTCTATGGAGTTCATTTAAGGGATTTTATTTATTTATTTATTGCATTTGTATCCCACATTTTCCCACAATTAGTGATGTATCAAGATTAGGTGGGGGAATAGAAAAGAGTTAGTTGGGTAAGTATAGAAGGTAGATTGTCTTAACTGGTTGGGTTGGTGAAGTATTTAAGTAGGTTATGGGTTTTCTTTGTAGGCCTTGTTGAAGAGGTAAGTTTTCAGAGATTTATGAAAGTTGGTTATTTCGTCAATAGTTTTCAAATCATTAGGTAATGCATTCCACAGTTGCGTGCTCATGTTACTAAGTTGCTAGGTGGTTTTGCTGGTTTTTGTGAATTAAGATGTGCAGGGGCGGCATGGTGAATTTGAAACAAATTAGATGTAATTTACTGTCAAACTTTTAAAAAGAAATGTCATTTCTCCATTATATTCTATGGGAAAAATAAAACCAAAATGGAGAATGTTAAATCAAGATTCCATGAAGGGTTGGTTTAAAAAAACCCGCAGGATCTATGTGTTACCTCTTTGGCTGGATATGGTCAGGTGGACAAGCCAAGCCAGAGTTTCCATAGAAACATTACCAAAACAGTGGGTGAGAAGAGTTCTGGATGCTGAAGAGAGTGGATGTGTGTTGAGGTGTCTGCTCCCTCAGTGTGTCTGTGAGGCCTGGTGCTGTGTCAGTGAAGTGTGACATTGTGACAGTTGAGTGTCAGTGGTGAAAGAAAACTGCTTCCTATATATGGGAGATATCTAGAAGAGAGCAGTGCTGAACAATAAAGGAGACAGATGTGTGAGAAGGTGTTTGCTATTGGTCAGCGAAGAGAGGAATCTGGTCTCTTTTAAATAGAAAGAGTACTAGCAATAAAATTTAGTTTTAATTATATATATGAGTGTGTGGCTTAGAGTGACTGATTGAAAAAATATAACAAATGTGAGAAACATATTTGGTGGTGAGAGAGATCAGGTGTGATTTTAATGTATTGAGGAAGAATATCTTGGTTATCAGTTAATTGCTTGTATGACAAGTGATAAAGGTTCTAGCAGAAGCTTATGTGAAAGTTGTGTTTAAGTCTGAAACACGTGTGAGTGAGAGTGAGTTCCAGAAATATCTCCAAGAAGAGCATTTCTTAAACTCCTCTTAGTTTCATTCTTAGTTACTGGCCCAGTCATAATTGTACAGTAGGTCTCACCCCTCGTGTGTTCCACTCCACTCATTATTTTATAAATCTCTATCATAGCTCCCCTTGGCCGCATCATAAATGACCCCCCACAATACATTAACTTTTGGGCTTAACATGCTATAATCAAACATTTTAATGTGTGGCAAGCCCAAGACTAATGCTATATCGAGAAGGGGGGCCCCCACTATTTTTAATTGCAGGTTGTGCGTTAATATTCAAATTACTGTATGGTACCTGTTCCCAGTTAACGCAGTAGCAATTAGCACCCCTATATAGGAGGCAGTAAATGGTCTCCTGCTATCACATGCTAACGCAGAGCTAATGTTGTGCTCTAGCTGACTAACACTTCCGTGCTCACTCTCCACCCATGCCACACTCTGACAAAATAATACTGAAAAATTCAGTAATGCATAGTTTAACATGCGGAAACAAGCACATTACTGCAAAAATCATTTAACACAATCACACAGTAGTCTGTTTCTGTACACTAAGAGAGTCTTTTACAGAGGCACGCTAGCATTTTTAGCATGTGTTAACAATTCATATGCTGCTCTGGTCCCGCCCTTGTGGAAACAGGAAATGAGGGAGGGGGATCCTGAAACTCAGAGGGAGGGACAGAGGGAGGGAAGGGGGGACCCTGAAACTCGGAGGGAGGGAGGGGAGAACCTGAAACTTGGTCCCCTGGAACTCGGAAAAAGGGAGGGGATGACCCTGGAACTCGGAGGAAGGGGAGGATGACCCTAGAACTTGGAGGGGGGGCCCTGGAACTCGGAGGGAGGGGGGATGACCCTGGAACTCGGAGGGAGGGAGGGGGATGATGACCCTGGAACTCGGAGGGAGGGAGGGGGGATGACCCTGGAACTCGAAGGAATGGAGGGAGGGGGATGACCCTGGAACTCGGAGGGAGGGAGGGACGGAGGGGGATGACCCTGAAACTCGGAGGGAGGGAGGGGAGAGGACCTGGAACTCGGAGAGAGGGAGGGGATGACCATGGAGCTTGGAGGGAGGGGAGGATGACCCTGGAACTGGGAGGGAGGGAGGGAGGGAGGGAGGGAGGGAGGGAATGACCCTGGAGCTTGGAGGGAGGGGAGGATGACCCTGGAACTGGGAGGGAGGGGGATGACTGGAACTCGGAGGGAGGGAGGGGGAGGACCCTGGAACGCAGAGGGAGAGAGGGGATTACCCTGGAGCTCGGAGGGAGGGAGGAGGAGGACCTGGAACTCAGAGGGAGGGAGGGGATGACCCTGAAGCTCGGAGGGAGGGGGAGGATGACCCTGGAACTCGGAGGGAGGGTGGGAGGGGGATGACCCTGGAACTCAGAGTCAGGGAGGGAGGGGGGATGACCCTGGAACTCTGAATGAGGGAGGTAGGGGACGGACGACCCTGGAACTCGGAGGGAGGGGACGACCCTGGAACTCGGAGGGAGGGAGGGAGGGAGGGGGATGACCCTGAAACTCGGAGGGAGGGAGGGGGGAGCCTGGAACTCGGAGGGAGGGAGGGGGTCCATGGCACACACTCTCATTCTCACACACACACTTTCTCTCTCACAGACACACTCACACCCAGTCTCACTCTCTCTCTGTCACACACACACACTCGCACATTCACTCTCTCTCACATAGTCACTCTCACACACTCTCTCTCTCAAACATACACACTCCGAGGAAAACCTTGCTAGCGCCCGTTTCATTTGTGTCAGAAACGGGCCTTTTTTACTAGTAATGTATAATGGAATTGTGCGATTTCTACCTGGGTCCCATTGTTTAAAGTCCACTGCACTGATCACTAGGCTGCTCCTTTGTTCTGCAGGGACATCTGTGGGACATTTTTGTACAAATGATTCCAGACAGATATTTTTCTGCCTGTTTTTTTTTTTTTTTTGCATTCATAGTTTGGACGTTTCATTTTGAAAAATGGTTGTTCACTTTGGACATTGTCAGTGCAAGAACATCCTCCTCACATATTTTTGAACAGGAAATCCCATATTTTTCCTGTCTGAAAATGGCTTTTTTTTGGACATTATGAGCAGAACGTCCCAATTCTGACTTGGACATTCTTTCAAAAATGCCCCTTCATGCATTCAAATGTTAATATTTACATTTAGAACTGCCACTCAACACCTCTAAAATAATCTCCATTTTTATGACTTAGAAAACTGGTGAAATCTGTAGACAAAACAGTCTATCATCAGTTGAAAGGATTTGTTAACATGTAAACAAAACCATTTTCACCTAACAGAAAAAAAAAGGAAACCTATACTGTACATACAATCATCTGAAATATAATATTGACCATCTTATTCTAGTTCTCCTGCCAGGAATGACTTTCCAAAATGATATCATGAAAATGTAGAGGGAAAAAGAAAGTGCCTTTTGTTATAGCACAATGATAAAACTACAAGACATCTTTTAGCTTACAGAAGGAGAAAGCCTTGAAGTTGAAAACTACCACACACAATTGATGTCAAGTGTGCCCTTTTACCCTCTTTTGCCTTGGTTCATAGAATTAAAATGAAACTGCTAGAATAGGTTTGTTCATGGTGTCTTTATAGTGTATGCACTTAAAAGAAGGATTCCATAGTTGGACAAGGAAGGACTCTTCTTTTCATTGACATATTTTGCATTTGAACAAAAGATGAAGACATTCTGTACCTCAAGATTGAGCCCTTTATGAGTAAATGGGAGCTCTCTCACTTGTGCCTGGAACATGTTTTATTTTGAGATTGTGACCTCTACTTTCCATGAGGCACAAAGCAGCACAAAAACATATTTGCCATTTAGATACAAGAATGAAGCACTGCAAAGTACACTCTGACTGAAATATGGTGAGGGAAGCACAACATTTCAAATAAATCACAACCCAAGCTGTATTCCACATTTACTTCTCTCTGCAATGAATTTGAGATATATTCTGTGATATGCTGAAAGACCACTCTGCATTTTATTAGCAGTTTTGCATTCGATAAATCAGAACCAGCACCACATTGCAATAAAAATCAATAATAATAATATAGTGAATGCCAGCAGATAAAGACCTGCATGGTCCATGCAGTCTGCCTAACAAGGTGGCCAGAGCTGAACATGGCACTCTGCACAGGTTCCACTTCTTCCTGATTAAACACTGGCATACTTAGGGGCTCATGTTTGAAAGAGAAAAAAACGCCCAAAAAGTGTCAAAAGGCACCATTTGGATGGATTTCTTCTCAAAACGTCCAAATTAGTTGAAACCTGTTTTGCAGATGTTTATCTATGCATTTTGTCTTGCAGTGTGTTCAAATCACAAGGGGGCATGTTGAGGGCATTTCAAAGGCGGGATTAGGGTGGGCATAGGGAGTGCCTAACACTTGGATGTTTTACAGCCATAATGGAAGAAAATGAAAACATCTAGGGTGAAAAATAACATTTTGGTCTAGACCTGTTTTCAGAACAAATAAGGCACAAAAAGCTGCCCTAAATGACCACTGGAGGGAATCAGAGATGTCCCCCTACTCCCCCAGTAGTCACTCACCCCCACCCCTACCAAAAAAAAGTGAATAAAAATAGTACTCACCATCTTCTATGACAGCCTCAGATGTTATGGCCAGGTCCATTAGAGCAACATGAAGGTCCCTGGAGTGGTGTAGTGGTGGGTGCACTTCACTGTAGACAGGTGGACTCAGGCACATATCTCCCCCTACTTGTTAAACTTGTGGTAGAAACAGTGTGCCCTCCAAAACTCATCAGAAACCCACTATACCCACATATAGGTGCCCGTTCACCCATAAGGGCTATTGTATTGGTATACAGTTGGGGTACTGGGTTTGGGTGGGTTTTGGAGTGCTCAGCAGACAAGATATGGGAGCAACAGTGAGATGTGTACCTGGGAGCATTTATATGAAGTCCACAACAGTGCCTCCTAGGGTGCCTTATTGCTCTTTTGGGATGTCTGGGGGGATCAGTCTGCTAAAAATACTGGCCCCTCCTACATTCCAATGGCTTGATTTTCTCTGTTTTTCACTTGTACATTTTTTTTTAAATGGCCTGAATAGATAAACGCATGGAGTACAAAACCTTGTTGCAAACTGTATTCTTGAAAAAAAAGAAAAATACGTTTTGCTTTTTCGAAAATGGTCATGTTTTCTATTCGGATTTGGTATGTTTAGTGCAAAACATCCAAAGTCCAACTTAGATGTCATATAAAAAATGTCCCTCTATATCTCTGAATAATGATTAATAAAGTATCGGTTGGGATTAATCACACCCTCCTTCTCCCCCATCACCCCCCCAAAAAAAAAAACAATTATATTGTTGGGAGGCTTGCAGATCTTGATTCCTGTATCACATATCTCACAATCTTATGAGTTTTTATTACTGTATTCACATACTCATGCTTTCATGTGTACTAAAAACAGAGTCATTTTTGGACCTTTCACATAATATATTTTTTGTTCATTTTACATTCAGTTAGAAATATTTTAAAGCACCTTAAAACTTTTAAATGCACTCAACTCAATTGTACATATGTTAATTTATTGGTTACTGCAAATTAATTGATTTTGTGTACATTTACATTTTAAGGCATGCTAACAAACTGAGGGTCCCTTTTACTAAGGCACGTAGGCGCCTATGCGCGCCCAATGTGTGTCAATTTGGAACTACCGCCTGGCTACCATGAGCCCCGGGTGGTAATTTCATTTTTTTATGTACATCCGAAAATATTTTTAATTTTCTACCATGTGGCTCTAATCGGGCAGTAATCGGCAGTGTATGCACGCTGACAATTACAGCCCGGTTAACGGAGACCTTACCGCTAAGTCAATGGGTGGCGGTAAGGTCTCAGGCCCAAAATGGACGCACACCAATTTTTATTTAGCTGCACGTCCATTTTCAGCCAAAAAAGGCCTTTTTTGCAGGCGTGCTGAAAAATGGACCAGCGTGCGTCCAATACATACGCCTACAACATGCCATTTTTCAGCACACCTTAGTAAAAGGACCACTGAATGCATGATATTGAATGTCCATTCCTACTTATGTCTCCTTAAACATGGACATGAGAATAGTGATGCTGAAATACAATCTGAACTCATTCTACTAAATCTATCTTAAGGATCCAGCAGTGGGTTAAATATGGCCTAACCTTTTAGAAATTAAGGCTCATTACAACCAATGTGTCTCCTTCTCAACTTCTCATTTTCAGCCCTGGAAACAATCAATGTAATAAACTTCAATCTGTTTAGTAAAAATTATAAGGCAATCTGCAGCTATCTGGTGCATTCTTCTCTCTAGCGTATTGGTGCCCCATCAGATCTTTGGGGTATGCATGAGAGAGATTTTCAGGCAATAGAGGTACAGGTGTTAAATGAAAAGTAATGTCTCCACTTCCATAAACCATCAACAGATGGCAGCAGTAACAGGCCCCACATGTTCACTTGTTCTTTGACATCTCTTCATTCACCTCAGTTGGCAAGAAATGTCTGTGTGAAGAGTCTGTTTTGCTATTGCTTGTGAAATGAAAGCTTGTAGTGAGCACTCATTAGTGTAATTTAAGTAATATGATGTGATAGAATGTATAACTGTTGAAAGAGGTCTTCCAATTGAAATTCTCCGCTGCATGCAGGTTATCTATGGTGATGACGGTGTTGATGTGAGTTCTGTCTGTTGCTGAGCCAAAAAATGTAAAGATTGTGGACTAGGGAGGGCTGATTTGTGTGATCAAAAATGAAGTGGATGACCTGTGACAGCAACAGATTGATGAACTCATAAATGATGATCAGAGGATCACTTAGGGATCCTTTTACCAAGCTGCGCTAAAAAGCGGCCAGCACTGGCGTCAGCACATGAATTTCCTGTGTGCCGCAGCCACTTTTAGTGCAGCAGTAAAATGACAGCCATGCTATATTTTATTGTAATGGCCACATGTTAATTTCCCCATTAGCATATGGTCATTACCATGGGTTCCCTTACAGCCACTTTTTAGGGGGCAGTAAGGGCTCCCACGCTACTCCCATGGTATTTGGGTAGCACACGGTAATGTGCCTGCATTACCCGATTAACGCAGATATGTCTACTCCACACCCATGGGCATGCTTCCCGTGCTGGAAAATGAAGCATATTTTTTAGCATGGGGTTAGCATGTGCTGAGTGGAAACTACTGCGGGATGCCTCAGCGTGTCCCACAGTAGGTCTCCCGCATCTTAGTAAAAGAATCCCTAAAAGCGTTACATTATAATCCTGAAAACTTTGAAAGAATGATTGAGAAGCTTTCAGAAGAATAAGAAAGAAATGTTTTTGCTACATCAAAAACTCTAGGCCTCACACAGCACAAAACATCACAGAGGCAATTGCAAAAATGGGTCTCGCAGTCTTAGCCCATCACCATACAGCCCAGACTTAAAACCATGTGATTTCCATCTTTTCCCAAAATTGAAGGAATACCTTCGAGGCATCTGTTTGACTCAGATGAAGAGGTGAAAAGGACTGTAAGCAACTAGTTTAAGAGACAAAATGTGCAGTACTTTTGTGACAGCTTTCAAAAACGTGTCCTTCATTGGCAGAAATGTGTTGCCAATGGTAGCAATTATATAGAAAAGTAAATTCATGTAATAAAAGAGCAAGTTTCAAGCAGTTCAGAGGCATGCACATATTTTTTCAAGACATGCTTGTTTCAGCTAGGGCTTTACACAGGGGATTAAGGGAGTTCTTCTTCTTTTTTATTTTATGGAGTTGATAATCAAAAGGTTTTAACCAGGCAGGAGAGACTCCTGCCTAGTTGAACCCCACTGAGAGAGCTGGCAGCCAATATTCAGTGAAGCCTAACCAGTTAGGTTAGGGGAAGGTGAGGGGCAGAGTTATGGTGGAGCATCAACTTAGCCCATTAGGGGGAGATTCTATATATGGCACCTAAAAAATCAGCGTGGAAATCAATGCTGACTAAGCGTAATCTGTAAGTGGCACCTAGATTTAGGCGCAGTATATAGAACACGCTTAGTTGATATCTCAGCGCCTAAAACTACGCACCCCCATTTACACCAATGAAAATATGGCATACATCATGGCGTGGCCAATAGGTTTAGGTGCACAGGGCTATATTGTACAATCCTGAACACTCCTGTTTATTCTCTTCCTATTTCTGATAGCCTCAAAATCTTAGGTGTAACTATTGATAGCCATCTTACACTTGAGATCCAAGTTAATTCCATTATAAAGAAGATGTTTCATTCTATGTGGAAACTAAAACGTCTAAGACCTTACTTCCCGAGGGAAATATTCCGCAACTTGATACAATCAATGGTTCTGAGCCACACAGATTACTACAATGGATTATTTGCGGGATATAAATTACAGCTTTTGAAGAAGCTCCAGACAGCCCAAAATACAGCAGCCAGGCTGATATTCGGTAAAACACATTTCGATAGTGCTAAACCTCTCCGATCAAAACTGCACCGGCTCCCAATCAAGGAATGTATTACCTTCAAAATTTGCTCTTTGGTCCAGAAGATGATCTACGGTGAAACCTCGGGATACATGGTTGACTTGATAGATCTTTCGACCAGAAACAGAACCAGAGCATCACGTTCTTATCTGAACCTCCACTATCCAAGCTGCATTGGACTCAGATACAAATCAACCTATGCATCCAATTTCTCCTACTTAGGTACACAAATATGGAATGCACTACCAAAGAGTGTGAAAATGATCCATGACTATCTGTTTTGCAAGGCCTACTCTATTGATCCAACTTAAATGCCTTAACTCCGTAATGCATCAAAACCTCACATCGTAATGGACATTGTGCATTCCTTAGTTCCTTTACCCTTGTTGTACTTGTATACCCTAACTTTATCTGACCCTTATTTTAAACTGTATTTGTTTAATATCTACTGGACTTGGTGATCGCCTTGATGGTATTATGTAAGCCACATTGAGCCTGCTAATGGGTGGGGAAATGTGGGATACAAATAGTACAAATAAATAAATAAACTACATACATAAAGTTTGGAAAACCCACAAAATGCCTATTTCCCCTCCTCTTTTTGCCTGTGTGTGTTAGAAGTTAGGCACACTGCATTACATAATGCGCTTAGCGAGTTGTGTGTGTAAATTCTAATTATTGCCAATGTAAACTGCCGATTACTACGCAGCTGGGTAAGCACCACGCAGTAGTAAACAGAAAATATTTTGTACCGCGTGTTTTAGGTGCATGCCAAAAATGGAATTACCGCCCAGGGCACATGGTAGCTGGATGGTAGTTCCAATTTGATGCACATTGAACATGAGTAGGCACCTACGTGCCTTTGTCAAAAGGACCCCCTAATGCGGAATTTTCCCATGTGCTAAGCCCATTTCATGCATTAAAAAGGGCTTTTTTACATTTCCTGACTATATGACTGATTGGTAGTTTATTTAGGAGGCAGCTCTTTGTTTATATATTATTTCCTTAGTCTTAAGTGGCTCCTTACTCTCACATCAATTTAAGCTCTCTGAATGGCCAACAGTCTCATTTTTTATGTGCGTTTCTTTTAACAGGGTTGTTTTGTGTGTGTCCTTTTGTATTATCTAGTTCAGTTTTTATTGTGATTGAAGATGAAATATTTTAATTCTTTCATTCCTCACAAATGTCTCTGACAATGATCTTTCCCTTGTATTTATTTTCTCCATTTCTCTCATCTGTCTGCCCAACCTCATGTAGCTTTTATTCCTTCTGTCCTTCTCTCACTCTCTAGTCCTCAACTTCCTTCATTTAAGTTCCCACCTATCCACCAGATTTCCATCTTCCATTTTAACTCTCCAATTCTCACATTTTCACCTGTTTCTTTTGGTCCTCACCCACTTGAGTCTGCCATTGTCTACCATGCTACTCACCCCTCACCAACTTGTGTCTTTCTTTTCTGTCTCTTGGTTCCTTTCCAGTCACTCTCTCTTCCCTACCTGCAGCCCTTTTTTCTGTCTTTTAATATCTAATGAGCATTCCATTCACCCCTTTCACACTATTTCCATCCTCCCTCAATCCCTTAAAAGACTCATCTCTTTCCTCCATCTCCTACTCTTTTCCATGGTCCTTCATATTGTACAGTACAAATTTAAGTTTCAGACACTTTTAGAGAATCTCACTCATATCTAGTATCTTAGCATCTTATTTATTTATTTATTTATTTATTTTGGAGAGTTGTCTGTCTAGGTTTTCATAACATTATGCCCTCTGTTATGGGACGATTCCCTGCTAATGATAAAACAGTAATGCGCAAAATGCTCAGGCATCCTATGGTACATACCAAATCAATATGCACTAACCACGCCCTAAACATTATTTTTACATTTTTTATTGTAGAGAGCATGTTTGGGGGTTAAGAGTGGGCATCCCAGCAATACTCAGTGCAACTATATTACTGCATGCTAACTGATTAGTGCAGGATTATCATGTGATCCCTTACCACCTATAAAATAGGTGGTGTTAAGTGTACACAGACTAATTATGTTCCATAGGTTTCTATGGAACTTTGGGAGGCTAAGTGCTTTGAAAATGAGCTTGTTTGTCACTTACCTTGCTAAATATTTGAACTGAATTTGTTTTTTAATTTATTTTTTAGACTAAATAAGAACAGACATTTAAAAGGAACACATTTTTAATCTAAGTTTTACTAAATATTCTGAATTGAAATGTAAAAACAGTGTCCATCCATTTAATATCTACATGGCACAGAATGTACTGCTCACTCATTTTATTAATAGAATAGGTGAAACATTTTGCTTGGTAGAAAGGGTTTTTTTTGTCTCACAAACATATGTTTAATATAAATTTTAGTAGAAAAAGTTAATTGATATAGCTAAGAAGCATGTCATACTCTTAAAGACATGCCAGCTGGTTTGGATAAGTCATTTTCTCTCTTCCATCCTGAACAGCAGAGCAAGTTTCACTAGATTCATATAAGTGGATTGTAGTTCATATCCCAGTTCATCAGAATTTCAAATGCTTTGTTTCCTAGAAGAAATGGATGTAGGCAAATGCTTGATTTTCAGCTGAGTCTAGGTGGTATAATTGTTTCAAGGTGTTTTTCCAAGGTCAAAAAAGTATTTGTCCAATATTCTACCTCTTGAAAATAGAAACATAAGAAACCCCATGCTGAGTAAGACAAGATCCATCCAGCTAAGCATCTTGTCACTGAGAGAGGCTAGTGGGAACTGTAATCACTACTACTACTACTACTACTGTTTAGCATTTCTATAGCGCTACAAGGCGTACGCAGCGCTGCACAAACATACCACAATGTAGATCTAAATTTCTCATAGTTATTTTCCAATTGAATTTCCCCAAGTTTACCTAACTAGTGGAGGAGTAGCCTAGTGGTTAGTGCAGTGGACCTTGATCCTTGGGAACTGAGTTCAACTCCCACTGCAGCTCCTTGTGACCCTGGGCAAGTCACTTAACCCTCCATTGCCCCTGGTACAAAATAGGTACCTGCATATATGTAAACTGCTTTGAATGTAGTTTCAGAAAGGCAGTATATCAAGTTCCCTTTCCCTAATTACATTTTGTGAAGTTTTTTTTTCCCAGGAAGCAAACCTGTTCCCCATATTTTGGTCTGGCAGCTGAAGCTGCGCACACGATATCTAATTGTTATAAGATTGTTGCCTGTGATCATAAATCAGATGGCGGAGTTACCCTGATATGGTGCAATTAGAGAGGGGATTTGATTTTAGCTCATGTGTTTTTATTCTTTCCCATCCAAAGGAAAGTTGGAAATAATTATACAAAAGGTATCAAGAATGTCTATTTCTCTGTCTATTCGCTGAGGCAAAATAAGTCTTCAAAAATGTAATGGAATAGGAGGAAACTTAGCATTTGGGGGAAAAAACTGGTAAAATGATGCATTGGGCTTAAAACTGGGCCAATTTGGACTAGGTGTTCTAGATAAATGATCTTCCAAAATATAGCCTAATACATATCTAGGAGAAAAAGATTTCAGTTTTTGTAGAGTTGGGGGCAAGTAGTTGGGTGTTCCCAGTTGTGGATAGTGCAGTTTTTGGGGAGTTGGGTACTTTGTGGGATGATGGGGCAGTTGTGGTGGTTAGTTCTTTGGGATACAGGCAGAAGAGTAGCTTTTTAGAGTAGGACAGTTTTCAGAGGGTAGCAAGGAGTGGAACAGTTTGGTATAGCAGATGCAGGGGATATTTTGGGGAGCCATAGAAAAGCAGAGTGATGTGGAAGTTGTAATGATTATTTTGTGAGTGTGGGGCAGTTGCAGGGGGTAGTTTGCTGGGTGGTGTGGAAGTTGTAGTAGAGTAGTTTTTGGGATGGGATAATTTGCAAAATGGTAGTGTAGTTTATGAGGATGGGGCACTTTGTAGGGTAGGGAGGCAGTTGTTATGGGGTAGTTTGAGGTAGGGCAGTTTGCAGGTGGTGGAAGAGTTGCAGAGGGAAGTATGCTGAGTGGTGTGAAAGATGTGATGGGGCAATTTGTAGGATGGTGACATAGTTTTTGAAGAGGGCAGTATGTGGGGTAGGGTGGCAGCTGGGGGCAGTTTTGGGGCTGTAGGGACAGTTTGGGGTGAGGTAATTGCAAGGAGGGTAATTTTCTGGGGGAAGTTTGGGGATTTGAAAAAGTGGGAAATTCCACCTTTTAAACTGCCTTTCTCTGTTCTCTAATTGCTACATTTTAGTCTACTTTGAGCTCCAGCTTCTTTCTGACCTTGTACCACTTCTGAATTATCCAGATAGTGCTAAGTAGATCTGTGATGATATTGAGTCACACTATTCAGATAGAGTGTTAGTAGAGAGGGCCAACTGAGCCATGTATCTGAATAACGGCAGCTATTTTATAGGTAAATGGTTTTGAACAATGGGCCCTAAGTGCTAGTCAGTGCTCTGAGTGCAAATAAAGTGAATGAGAAAAGATTTTGTCCCCATGGCCCTAGCAAAATGACTATCAGTGGCCTCATCATTCCCTCCTCATGTAGAAAGAAAGAAGAATGGGGACTTCCTTTATATGGCAATAGACATGGCAAGGTTAACTTTTAGTCAGACCATGGATAAACAAGCACATTGGGCTCCCAACCATAACACAAATATGAATAAGAAAAAAAGAAAGAAAGAAAGAAAGAAAGAAAGAAAGAAAGAAAGAAAGAAAGAAAGAAAGAAAGAAAGAAAGAAAGAAAGAAAGAAAGAAAGAAACCAGAACAAACTTCTGGGAAGCAATAAAGAAGTGGCTCAATCAATAAACATTTGCTCATACAACTTGTTGTTTGAACTGTTTTTAACTGTTTATAACTTTTTTTCGAAGGAAAAAGCCTCTGTATTCCCGTTATCAGTGCATATAAATGCCTGTCTACTGGGATAAAATCTTCATTGGCTCAAAAAACCTTCTATTATTTTTAATAAACACTGAAACATTATGGCAACACTTATCTTTTAGTGTTGTCTTTGCCGTTGCAATTTGGCTTCACTTCAAAAATGCCGACGGGGTCCCGTTTCGCCGTGCAGGCTTTCTCAAGGAAAACATCTGTTGCTACGATGTCAATCTGCTTCAGCAAACAAAAGTATGATTAGTTTCTACTTACATGTCACCTTCCTGCTTATGCAGCATTTCGAAATCTATTTTTCTGACCTATTTCTCAGCCCTGCCGTGCTCACTGTCTGAACAACATTATCTCTGACAATGGCGTCTTTATCCTACTCTGCTATGATGTCACTATTCTCTGATTGGCTATACCTTTCTTTGATTTAATCTTAAAGGGCCCATATTATAAAAATGTGGCCCATTGGATTGTGGTATTCAAGCCATTAGGTTCAAGAGACTTGAGTCTAAAAATCCACCTTTGTTCTAACTGTAAAAGTAATCTGGCTCTATGGCCCCCCCTAATATCTGCCACCACTTGATCTAATACTAGGCATTTATATTCTGCAAACTCGTGCTTTAACATGTTCGAATGGGCTACTAGGGGCGAGCCTAATTGTTTCCTTTTCAAACAAGACTTATGTTCTAAAAGTCTTGTATGGAGTTGTCTCGTAGTTTTGCCCACATAGATCTTCAAGCAGGGGCATTGTAATAGGTAAACAACATGATCTGACTTGCAATTAGTGTATGAATTAATTTGGTATTTTACCGTGTCTACTGGATTAATAAATTCCTTGCATTCAAACATCATATTGCAGCTACATCATATTACAATGCCCCTGCTTGAAGATCTATGTGGGCAAAACTACGAGACAACTCCATACAAGACTTTTAGAACATAAGTCTTGTTTGAAAAGGAAACAATTAGGCTCGCCCCTAGTAGCCCATTCGAACATGTTAAAGCACGAGTTTGCAGAATATAAATGCCTAGTATTAGATCAAGTGGTGGCAGATATTAGGGGGGGCCATAGAGCCAGATTACTTTTACAGTTAGAACAAAGGTGGATTTTTAGACTCAAGTCTCTTGAACCTAATGGCTTGAATACCACAATCCAATGGGCCACATTTTTATAATATGGGCCCTTTAAGATTAAATCAAAGAAAGGTATAGCCAATCAGAGAATAGTGACATCATAGCAGAGTAGGATAAAGACGCCATTGTCAGAGATAATGTTGTTCAGACAGTGAGCACGGCAGGGCTGAGAAATAGGTCAGAAAAATAGATTTCGAAATGCTGCATAAGCAGGAGGGTGACATGTAAGTAGAAACTAATCATACTTTTGTTTGCTGAAGCAGATTGACATCGTAGCAACAGATGTTTTCCTTGAGAAAGCCTGCACGGCGAAACGGGACCCCGTCGGCATTTTTGAAGTGAAGCCAAATTGCAACGGCAAAGACAACACTAAAAGATAAGTGTTGCCATAATGTTTCAGTGTTTATTAAAAATAATAGAAGGTTTTTTGAGCCAATGAAGATTTTATCCCAGTAGACAGGCATTTATATGCACTGATAACGGGAATACAGAGGCTTTTTCCTTCGAAAAAAAGTTATAAACAGTTAAAAACAGTTCAAACAACAAGTTGTATGAGCAAATGTTTATTGATTGAGCCACTTGAGTTGGTAAAATTTCATTTGTTTCAAAAATAGTGGTATTGTCCTAAATTGTTTAGTAAAGCAATAAAGAAGGACAAGGGGAGGGGGGTCTTCACAACTTCCACAAAAAAATGTCAGTCAGAAACAACACAGGTGAAAGTGAGGAAAATTCTAAATGACCAAGGCAAAAGGAGTAAGAGCATCCAAAAGTTTATTTGTCAAAGTAAACTGACCCAAATGACCCTGCACAGGCTGGGTTTCGGCACAATGCCTTCCAGATAGTTCAGATAACTCAGCTTTGCAGAGAATGTAAATGGAACAAAAAATGCTGCATTAAAGAAAACGTTAGTTACAAAATGTTCTAAATAAATGGTTTTTTATACACTTCTTAAAAGACAAGTAGGACTGAGATGGAAAAAGCAATCCTGCAATCTCTTTCCATAAGAACATTCCATGACCTGCTAGTAGCCCATCAAAAAGACCTAATCTTTTCTTTCCTTTAACTATAGGACATGTAAAAAAAAAAGTTATCAGCAATAAATCCCTGGGCTCTATTAGAGAAGCAAAACAAAAGTGAGTGAGCATATAATTAAGAATCTACCCTTGTAACACTTTAAAAAGAAAACAAGCTAATTTAAATGAGATTCTGGCTGTGACAGGCAGCCAATGAAGTTTTATATAAAATAAAGAAACACTATCAAACTTAGATAAACCAAAAATCAATCTAATTGCCATGTTCTGCACTGTCTGCAACCTTCTCAATGAGCTCTTGGAGCAACCCAGATAGATCAAATTGCAGTAAACAAGAGACAACAACAATAAAGAATGTACCAATCATTCATATTGGCTAAATTCAAAAAATTATGCAAAGCTTCTTCATTGAAAAGAAGCACTTTTTAACTACACAATTTACTTGTGAATCTAATGAAATAGTACTATCAATTTGAACCCCCAAAATTTTAATAATTGAGGAAAGTTGGAAATCAACATTATTGATAGTAAGCTTCTCAGGAATTTGTTCTAGTCTAGAATGAAAACAGAGAAACTTTGCTTTCTCTGTACTGTTTTAGCTTATGGAGATACATCCACCTTTCTAATAATTCCATACAACACTGGATTCTTGAAGTATTAATGTAAAAACTGGATTGAAAAGGAATCAGTACAGAGATGCCATCTGCATAAATGTAATGAAGGAAATCATGCCTGTCTAATAATATACTTAGAGATCGCAAAAATACATTAAACAGTATCGGAGAGAGTGGAAAACCCTGCAGATCTCCACAACGATTACTCCATCTAAAAGAAAAATCTGACTTTAATTTGACTCTATAAGATCTGCTATACAAGAAACCCCTAAACTACTTCAAAACATTACATGCAACTTCCAGTTCCTCTAAATTCTTTAATAACAAAGCATGATCTACTAGGTCAAAAGTTGATGACAAATCGAATTGGAGGAGTAGGGCACACTTTCTTTCACTCAATAATAGCCTAACATGATCTAATAATGAACATAATATAGTTTCCATGTTGAAAAATGCATGAAACCCAGATTGAGCTCTAGGAACAATATCAAACGAATGATGATATTGGTTCAGATGTTCAGTGACTAAGCCCTCCATAAGTTTCACAAAAAATGGAATAGAGGCCACTGGTCTATAATTAGTAGCCACCTGTTTGGGTTGATTTGGATCTTTAGGAATATATGTTATTATAATTTCTGCAATAGTAGTGGGAAAAATTCCTTCATATAACTGATTCATAATCCATAAGTCAACATTTGTGGGGAAAACAAAACAAAACATTGGGGCTGTTTCCATTACATAGGAAGGGCAAGTATCAAATATTCAAAAATAAACATTTTTTTAATGTTTAGAAAAAACTGCCCATGAAATAACATCAAAATCTTTCTATATCATATCCACTGGAATTCCCTGTCCCAAAGTTGAATCCATAAATAATACTTTCTTGGCATCTGTAATAAGAGAGAAACCAATTCTTAACTTATGAACCTTCTCTTGAAAGTACAATGCTAACTGATCCACAACAGGATATTTGTTTCTTATTAAAATTGATAGATGTTTCAGTTCTAAACAATGAATTAACAATAGAGAACAATTGTTTGGTGTTACTACTATCCTTCACCCAGTTTCTCACATGCATCCAATTGACAGGCACCTGAGGTGGAGACTATAGGCCAGATGCACTAACTCCACGGAAAAAGCCCTTCCCTTACCGATCCCTTAGCGATTTGGAAAAAAACAGGCATGCATGAAGGAAATCACATGCAAATGAGCTGCTCACTGTTAGTTTATTTGCACGTGATTTCCTTCCTGGGGGGGGGGGGGGGAAGCCAGTCGGCCAGCTGAGCATGCGCAGAGCATTATGCGTGGCTGCTCTGCGCATGCCAAAGACGGCTTCATACATGCAGACAAGCTACATGTGTTATAGCTGTCTACAACCTCAAATAAATTGTCGTCTTTGGCATTGTGCAGCAGAGGGAGAGAGCGGGACCCTGGAAAGAGAGAGAACTAAACGATCCGATGGAGACCCAGGTCTCTCTCTCAGCCAATCACAGCGCATTTAGCTGACACCAGTGACAGCTAAATGCGCTGTGATTGAAAGGCACGTCTGCTTTTTTTTTAACGCAAGAAACATAACACTAAAAAGAAGTGCCTGCCAATCACAGTGCGTTTAGCTGTCACTGCTGTTAACTAAACGCACTGTGATTGGCTGAGAGAGACCTGGGTCTCCCTCGATCTTGGCAGTTCTCTCTCTTTCCAGGGTCCCGCTGTCTCTCCCTCTGCTGCACAATGCCAAAGATGGCTTCATACACGCAGACAAGCTGCATGTAGAATAGCTGTCTACAGCCTCCAATAAATTGCCACAGAAATGCCTGCTATGCTTCTTGCACCAGCAACAACTCACAGCAGCCCCAGCCAGGCATTAACGAGAGGTGCAGACTTCCCATTAGGTTTTCCACAGTAAAGGTAGGGACTGTTTTTGTGCATGGGGTCTGAAAATGGCTGTGCATCTACCTTGCATGCACATTATAATACTAATTAGTTCATTATAATACCTTTTAGATCATTTGCATTCCGTTTTCGTTAGCTGCTACTGTGACAGGAGAATGGCTCGGAGAACCCTTTTGTGCATTTCTCATTTTACTACTTGCTCGCTAGATGGCTAGAACTGGTTTAAGAAGGTGGGGGCAAGCATAGAAAATGAAAAAACCCAGTCCCAAAATTTTGATATATTATTGACTCTCAAAATCTAGTAGGCTCATGTAATGTTATATTATGACCTCAGCTGCAACTCATTTCACTAGGGCCACCTTACCCTTGACTCGCTTGTCTGTTCTTAGGACCAACTTTATTTAATATAGTTATTCTGAAATTCACTCATTTTTCAGGCATATTTTCAAACTTTGTAAAATATCAAAAAGCACTTATCTTAATGATGATGATTAATATTCTTTAATCTCTGGACTGTTAACCGACATGCAGCATGTTTGGCATTTCCTGCATCAGGGTTCGGTCCACTGCAATGACATAAAATTCCGATCAATAAAATGATTTATATATATATCATTCATACATGAGGCTGTCCTAAAACTGCAAAATAAATTTTTGTACTTAGTCTCAAATATTCACACACAATTAACATCTAGCATTTGAAAATGGCAGCCAAACCAAAACATTTAAAATACAACAGATACGTCACTCAGAGGCACAATGAGCCAATCAGAACTCTTAAATTTAACAGCTGTAACCAATGAAAACAGATCACATTAAAGAGGCCCAATCAAGCTCATTGTTGAAACCCCTTGGGGATAATGTCTAAAGTAAATATCCAACGCAGCTCTCAATATCGCCACCCTCTACGCCCAGTTCTATTTTATCAATAATCCTCTACCGAAGATCTTGAATAGTGTGTTTAAGTTCAAGTCAATGTTGTACAATGGGAGTTGTCAAAACTTTCTGTTTTATCCAAGATTTATGTTCAGTAATTCTAAACTTAACAGATCTAGTGGAACGTCCAATGTAGATCTTACTGCATGGGCAAAGAAAAGCATATATCACATTAAAGCTGTCACAATTAGTATCATTACAGGTATGTATAATTTTCTTTGTCCCTGGTATGGGCCAGGAAATGTCTGTGATAGTGGAATCACACCACTGACACTGCGGGCAGGAAGTGTGACCAGTAAGTGTTTGCATAGTGGTCCCATAATCCATACCTTTATATAACAAAATTTCCCCAATAGTGTTTCCACACCTGTAGGCTACAATAGGATGATCCTGGAAGCATTTATAAACTGAAAGTACTTCCAAATATATATGTATCAGCGCTGTCACTGTAGTACTCCCTATAGTATAAGGCAATACTGCTACGAGCCTATCCTGCCCTTTATTAGTCCTGTACTGTAACAAAAGATCACGATTGGAAAACTTTGCTCGTAGATATGACTTCTTAATCACTTTATAAGGATAGCCCCTAGCTGCCAGAAGATCCATTAATTGATGAGCATGTAATTCAAATTGGGATGGAGTAGATCATATTCATTTAATCCTCAGAAACTGACTAATAGGTAAGCCCCTTTTCAAACTCTGTGGGTGGGCACTGTTGAAATGGAGCAAAGTATTTTGAGCAACTGGTTTACAATAAAGAGTAGTCTGTATAGTGATTCCACTTTTGTAATTTCTAACATCCAAAAAAATCAATGGTGTATTCATCAAACGTCATTGTGCATTGCAATGCAGTAGTTAAAGAATTCAACCAGATGAAAAATTATTGTAATTTCTCCACAGTATCATCCCACAAAAAGAAAAAGTCATCCAAAAAATGAGGTGCATGTGTGGGCATTTTTGAGCGTTCAGCCCGTCAATGGAAACTGGTTTGGTTTCCTGGACACTCGTTTAGACCCCTGAAGATGCTCTTTTTGAGCAAAACATGGCACCGTGTAGGGTCATAGAGGAGCTATGTGGGATATCAGAAATATCATGATGATTTGAAGAACTGCACGACTTTATGAATGCTATTAAAATTCATTGGAGACACGACACCGGTAGTTAAAGAAACCCTTCAGGGAGGAGGCGAATCGGTGTAGTCCCATGTGAGGGATACAGTGTATGCAGTTTGTGATACCAACAGTGGGATTTTCCATAATTACCTGACTGCTTACAAGAATACAGATATACAAAAAGGAAGCGGTAATGCATTGAAAACAGAATATACATCCCAGTGAACTGTTTCTTGTATGCAGGAGCACTGTTGGACAGAATGCTTTTATTACAACATAAGATTTTTGCAGTTTTCAGCCAGTTGGGTCTCTAATGAGATGATTAATTCTAAACGATGTTACAGCATTTGTTGATTACACTTGATGTTAAATTTATGTAAGGTTTAACTGTGATGTATGAGTGGTGAGAGTGGAGTATGTTTGAGTGGTTGCATGGAAGTAGGAGGATAATTTTTATGCAAACAATAATATTAATAAAAAATTTTGTAAGTGCACATAGCTGTGACTGGTGAGATATATGTCCAAAAAATGACACCAGATTCTAATTTTGGAAAACCAACTCGATGGATAAAGATATTTTTCTTCAAAATTAGAAACTAAAAAAGTAGCCCCAGAAGGGGCTAAGGATGCTCCCATTGCCACCCTATGTACTTGCTTAATATATTGGCTTGCAAAGAAAAAATAGTTCTGTTCAATAACTGATGTGGCCAACTCCATCAAAAATGATGTGGAGATTCTATGAGGGCATCTCTAGTATCTAAAACATCCTTAATTATATAGTGAAACTATTGTATGTCCATAGACACAAAAAATGTTTCATCCAATATTTGAATATACTTTGTTTCTTGCAAAAAATGTGTAGTATCCTGGAAATAGGAACAGGATTGTTTAGCTATTGCTGCCAGAAAAAGATCCACAAATTTGCTTAATGGTTCCAGTACAATATCTCTTAAACAACTATGGGGCAACCTGGAAGAGTAATGACACTCTTGTGTATCTTTGGTAAAACGTACAAATGTGATCATATTGTTTAGGAATGCTTGCAATACAATATCAACAATGGAATTTTGAATGTCTCTTAAAGGATCCTCTGAAAGAATATCACGTCGGTATGATGTGATGGTCTGAACAGTGGTAGCTCTACCTTTGCCGACTTTGAGAATCATCAGCTGACGATTGTCCCTCAATTCTTGAAGTACTTGTTTCTGTTGTTGAGTCAAATTACTATCGTGAAAACGAACACAATCAGTTTCAAGCCTGTGAAGTCCTTTCACTAATAAATCATGATATACTTGTATAGCTAGATCTAACGGACCCGGCAGATACCAATTAGACTTAACCCTGACTACTGACCTGTCTATAATTCCATCAAATTCAAAATCTTTTCTGCAATAACGGAACAGAAAAAAAAGATTCATGGCAGAAAAGAAGTACATTTTTATCTAGGCCAGTTTCAGTCATGACTAAGCCAGAAAAAGTGCCTAACTGACCAGCTGATCAATGGAGGAATGAAGGCATGAGCCCCCCCCCCCCCCCTTAATCCTCCAGTGATCACTGACCCCCCTCTTACCTTAAATATATGACAGTTACAATAGATACCAGGATCTGTGACAGCTCCAGAGATTATGGTCATTTCTAAAAAAGCAGCAAGCAAGTGGATGGAGTACCTTAATGATCAGTGCAGTACACAATGAGCAACAGGACCAAGGTTCAATTCCCATTATAGCTCATTCATTTCAATACAAATATGTGAGCCTCCTGGAACATAGAAATACCTCCTGTAACTAAATATATAACTGACCTGCAAGCCTGAGGGCTACTGTAGTGGTGGACCTTTAGGTATTGTAGGTTTCTGTAATAGGATTGTCTTTGTCTTTATTCCTTTTTACTTTGTCATTTGCTGCTACTGTAAATAAAATAAGACCCTATTCTTATAAACGAGGTATGGAGTTAGTTTCTTCTATTATGTTGGCGCAGTAGGCTTGGATCTAAGGATAAGGGGTGATACCTAATCGCCCCTTTTCTTCTTCCTTCTACCCTTACCTAACCTTGGCACAATATTAAATGTATCTGTCACCTTGCAATGACTTTGCTAACAAAACTATGTAAGCCACATTGAGCCTGCAAATAGGTGGGATAATGTGGGATACAAATGCAATAAATAATAATAATAATAATATATTTATTCCTGACACTGTACTTATTAATGTTAATCTTGTTTGGGACCCATTTTTGTTATAACTTACACTAAGTGTCAGGTACCCTAATAACATCCCAAAATGAATCCTATCTGTTTTACGCCCACAGTGGTGCAGAGCAGTGCAGAGACAAAATAGCGGCAGTGAGCAGGAAAAAGTGGGACTCTTTCCTGCCCCTGCAGCTACAGAGGCCACTAAACCATGGCAGGTCTTGGGAGGGCTTTAGTGTGTGGCAGTGGCCAGTGGAGCGCAATGGGTAAGCATTGGCAGTTTCTGGCACCCCTCGAATGTTGAAGCCCCCTGCCAGGCATACTCTGCTTACCATGTTCTACCGACCCTGGAAATCTACCAGGCTGTGAAACAGCAGATCCGGAGAGGATGGTCCACTAGTGATGAGATGTTACTGCCAGATTATGATAGTAGTTGAAATTATGGAGAAGTATTAATATAGAATCAGGAATCTTGTTTATTTTGATTTAGCCCCTGCCAGCTAGCATTGGGCCTACATAATTGTTGTTTACACCGCCGGGCATTCAACATTTTCACAACTTGTGTGATTAATTAAATGTCAAGCTAAGCCTGATTTACAAAAGACAATTATTGTATGTTCTGACTAGAGCCAGAAAAAAGATGCTTGAAAAAAATCATGCAAGTCATATTGGTATCAACATATGCATTCAATATGCTAAAGAGGTACTTTTATGGCCATCCATAAATCATGATATTGAGAACGTTGTCCAAAGATGCTATATATATGCAAAGATCCAGTTGAGCACTAACCAACAACCCCTATACACTCACCTGCTGGTAGATGCATAGAATACCCTCCCAGGCAAGGTGGTAGGGACATAAACATTGACTGAATTCAAAAGCCATGGGATAAACACAGAGGACCCCTATACAGAGGGGATATTGAATAATGCTATAAAATGGCCTACATACTTTAAATAGGGCATAGATAGCTTTTAGCTGTATGGAGCAACAAGTGCAATGCTGGCTGCCTTGTTGGGCAGGCTGGATGGACCATACAGGTCTTCTTCTGCTATCATTTACTGTGTTACTATGCAAAGTTCAAAATGCTTTGTGAAATCTAAAACTTTGCCTATCTACACCTAAAACATTTTCTTTAAACATTTGGTTGTGCAATGTTATCAAGAATATAATGTTGAAATAAAAAAAAACACAAAACAATATGGTAGAAACATATACAAGGTAGCTCAACTGTCAGAAATAAAAAAAACCTGACAGACAGGATTAGGTATGTTTCAGTACAATGTGTGAGGAATAATTGCAAATAGGAACAGTTTTAAAAAGTATGTCTGTAAAAACATATGACAAATTAAAATAACATTAAATCAAGGAAACTAATGAATTATTTATCTGCGCAGAAAGTCAACTTGACAAGATAACACCATTCTAATACCATCTGTCTCAGTGATGTTAATATGTATTTTTAACTGCTATAAAACATGAGAGTTAAACTTCTCCGAGAATTAAAACTAGATTTGTTTTAAGAAGAGTAGGTTTGCTGTTTCCAGTTTATATTTTCTATTTTACTCACTGCTCGATTAACATTCATTTTAAAGCAAAAGGAAAACTGGTGAATAATCACAAAAGTGATTTTATTATGCATTTCATTCTTGTCTCCTCCTTGGCTGCCCAAAGAGGATCCCAAGTCCCACATTTTCTAATACTGCCAAAGTAGATTGAGGCATGCCAAGGGTCCACAAATGTAAAGGGGTCTCATCATATGTGTTTCAGCTAGCTGCTTATTTATGCATACTAACTGGATGCAGGGATATACTAAATATCTGCACAGGCAAACTTTGGAAGGGTGGGGGAAGGGGTGATAGAACATCTAGGGATAAAGAGTGACTGGGATGTAGAAGGGGTGTTAGTTAATATGAAGGCACATTTTAGAAAGAATGTGCAAATCAGAATAGAGACGTACTGGTTGGGACATGTTGCATTCTGGTAGTATTTTAGAAAAAGATCTGCCAACATTGAGTGTTTTCTAAAATACATGAAGGAAACAACTTGTATGTGCTGGCAATGTACACTGGCAATACTCATTTTATAATTTTAAACTTCTAAAACATCAACAGAGGCAAAGAGGGAACACACTCATCCACGTGTTGGCAATTACTAATGTATATTTGGTATTTTATAACCTGAACCTGTGACCCGAAGTACCTGACCTGGAAGGCTCTAGGTTTTTTTTTTTGTAGCAGTCACTTCAGTCAGCACCAGGCTTTTGGGTTAGAATATGGTTGTTATGGTTTAATTTGGGTGGAATTACTATGATATTTATTTATTTTGATGTTTCTGGGTATATCAATGCAGCAGATTTGTCTTCTACTATTTAGCATTTCTATAGCGCTACAAGGCGTATGCAGCGCTGCACAAACATAGAAGAAAGACAGTCCCTGCTCAAAGAGCTTACAATCTAATAGACAAAAAAAAAAAAAAAGTAAGCAAATCAAATCAATTAATGTGAACGGGAAGGAAGAGAGGAGGGTAGGTGGAGGCGAGTGGTTACAAGTGGTTACGAGTCAAAAGCAATGTTAAAGAGGTGGGCTAGGAAGTTTTGTTTGATTAGTATGTTTGGTCTTGGGTGTGTGGGTCTTTTCTATAAATAACTGGAGATCCATTCTTATTATTTTTATGATTGTTATATGGTAATTCACTTTGATATGTTCTATGTTTAGCAGTATAGCACAGTATGCTGACACTTAGACATGTCTGCCTGTCATTTTGGAAAACTAGATTTCTATGTTATCCCAGTTAGGTAGGGAGCTCACAATCTTGTAGCATTATTGATTTCATAGGGGAGAACAGGGGGATTAAGAGGACAACAGCCCCTAATCCATTTTGTAGATTGTTGCCCAAAATAAGTTATTCTTATTTCCTGGAACTACATTCCTCTTCAACAAGGCCTACAATGAGCACCCACAACCTCATTAACTCACCTCACCAACCCTCTCAACTATGAAAGCTTACTTTACACAGCTATCCAATTCACTCCCCCCCATCTTCCCTCTTCCCTTCTTGATCGCTACGCACTACTAACTGTATCTGATATCCTGATATGACAATGTCAACAAATCTATGTAAGCCACATTGAGCCTGCAAATAGGTGGGGGAATGTGGGATACAAATGCAATAAAATAAATAAAAATAAATAACTACAAGGCTGTGTTGGATGTTTCCATCTTTAAAATCATTCATTTTGCCCCAATTAAACCACCTACTCTGCTCAAGACATTTTATAAGGATGACACATTCACTTCCCCATAAGCACAGGTCACTTCCACAGTGAAGAACTGGAATGGGAAGTGGATTCCATTGTGGGAGTGAGGAAAACATTGGGCTCAGTTTTTAGCGGCATCAGCCACCAAATTAATTTACTGTATATAAAAGTCAATCTTGAGTATATGTCCAGGGCAGGTTTGGGACTAAAAATGGCCAAAATTGGTGTGACCCATGGATAAGTTGAGGCCACACACAGACAATTTCAACCCCCCTCCCCAGCCAAGAGGTCTTTCTCATTCGGACCCCACGTCATAGATCCAGCATGCTCTATCACTCCTGCTCCCACCACACACACACACAAATAAAGCCAGTATGCTCTCTCTGCTGCAGAGCTGGCATTAAGGGGGAGCAAACAGGGCATATGCCCTGTGCTCCTCAGCTCCAGGAAGCCTCGTGGTCTGGGCATCTCCACCCCATCTCTGCACTATGGTCTGTCTCCTCCTTTGTTCCCCCTCACCTTGCCAGTCTTCTTTTAAAAAATCAATTTCTCTTCTCAGAGAGGCCCAGGCATGCCCCAACATGACGACCATTCTCAAAACTGCCTGCAGCTGCCCCAAAGCTTTTCCTTTGCCGCGATCTTCCCACCTCTGGTGCAACTTCCTGTTTGCACCTGGGCAGATTACAGCAGAGGGAAAGCTTAGGGGCAGCCACAGGCAGCTTGTGAGAATGGCTGCCATGCCGGGGCTCCTCTGAGAAGAAAAATGATTTTTTAAAGAAGACTGACAAGGTGAGAGGAAGGGAGGTGGAGACAGACCATGGTGGGGTGAAGAGGAGAGATGACCAGACCACAGGGCCTTCTGGATCCGTTTTAATTTTGCCCAGGGGTGGGGGCAGGGAGGGAAGAGAGATAGAGGAAAAATTCCAGATGAGGTGGGGGGAAGGGACTGGAAAAAGAAATGATGGACCTGGAAACAGCAGGAGGAGGGGGAGAGAGAGGTAAATGGTGGACAACTGGATGGAGCATCTTGGAGGGAGGGAAGAGAATGGCAGAGATGCTGGACCAAGGAGGTTTGTGTTGGACCTCAGATGAGGTAGGCCCAGGGAGGAGAATATGCTGAATGGAAAGGCAGTCAGGAAGAAAGATATGTTAGACCAGGGGATGAGAAGGAAGGAGAGAAGGAGAAATGTTGGACCTGGGAGTGGGTGGGAGGGATAGGTGCCAAATCAGGAGGGAAAAGAGCAGGAGCAATGTTGAAGAGAGAGAGAGAGAGAGAGAGAGAGGAAATGAGATAATGGACTATGGGGGAAGGGACAGAAGGGAAAAGAGATGAGACAGGAGGATGGTGGAAAAACGGGCAGGGAGATGTCAAGCCATGAGGGAGAACGAGAGACAGAGGAGATGCTGGACTACAAGAATGGAGGGAGAGGATATACTGGAAATTGTGGAATCATGTGGGAGAGGCCTGAAGGGGGAGGTTGGCAAGAAGATTAATGAGAGGAGGATAGTGAGTACAGAGGTAGAAATGTGGTAATAAGGAGTAGATGAAAGATAGGAGGCTGGGGAAGGAGTGATATAGGAAGTGGGAGAGCAAGAGCATGAGAAATGGAGATGGAATTTTGAGATGAAAAGTTAAAAGGAGAAAGGTGAGAAAGAGGGTGAAATGTGCTAAACAGTGTACCTACATTAGCAAGCCCTAATTGTTTAGTAAGGAATAGCAGGTGAGCCCTTACTACCTACAAGATGGGTGGTAGTAAGTCCTCATATGGTAATGTTTTTAAAGGCCACATGCTAATGGCAACATCAGCGCATGGCAATTAATACAAATAATAGAAAATTGGCCATTTTACAGCTGCATTAAAAATAGCATTTGGGAAAACTCACATAGGGGCATATTCAGGCCACTTTTTACCACAGCTTAGTAAAAGGACCCCCAAATGAGGTCTTACCATAGCCTTATACAGAGGCATTATCACCTTCTTTTTCCTATCTGTCATTCCTCTCCCTATGCAACTAAGCATTCTTCTGGCTTTTGCTGTCACCTTTTCTGTCCTGATGTAGGAGAGGCACCTTTCCATACATACCTTTAAGCCTTACAGTTCCATAAGTGCTCATTTAGATGTGCACATTGTCTGCTATTGATATAGCATCACTGGCCGCATCTAAATGTAGGTGAATAACTGCCAACTTACACTAGTCTTCTATAATGGAAATTACACTCATAATTGTCTTTATAGAACAGGAATTCAACATTGTAAGGTGAAACACTAGTATATTAATGAAATTAAAAAGAATGTTTACCTCAAGCCAGTTGGACCATGGATATTTTCTTTGGACCATGGATATTTTCTTTTCAATGAAATATAAATTTAAATAAAGCAAGCCTCAATTGCCCAGGGTAAGATTACAAACATCCCTCATCTGGCATCTCATCACAGATTTACCACAAAACCTAGTAAATACAGCAGTGAAAAATCTAAAAAAAAAAAAAAAAAGAAAGAAATTGGAGAAAACCACTGCTGCAAAATAAATAAATAAAACAGATCTGGAGGCACTATATTTACAAAAATTACAAATCCAACATATCCTTGTTCTAAATAGGCTTCAAAAAATATTGAAGAAATCCTCAAAAAAATTCAGTTCAAAACAGCAAAATACTTTGAATGTGGAAGAATAGGTACATAGTCTGCATAAAGGGGACACCCAATTATAGAATTCCCCCCTAAGTCTGTCTTTTCAACTAAGAGGGGGATGGGATGGGATTTAATATACCACCTTTCTGTGGTTACAATCAAAGTAGTTTACATACACAAATACATGTACTTAGTTTGTATCTGGGGTAATGGAGAGTTAAGTGACTTGCCCAGAGTCACAAGGAGCTGCAGCAGGATCAAAATGTCCCAGGTTCAAAGTCCACTGCACTAACCACTAGGCTACTACTCAACTCCTGTCAGGTTCTGAGTAACCCTACTGTTACATAAGCTATCACCAGCAAAGCTTCTAGTATCCCTAGAACACACAAGCCCTTCACCATTTCAAAGTAGTATCACAAGGAAAATTATTATTATTATTATTATTATTATTATTATTACCATGAAAAGACAAACTAATTTATAATTAATTGCATCAGAAATAAAAATAAGTGTACAAGCAGATAAATACATTTCTGAGCCTAGTAAGAAAAAGATATGTGCACTGCATAAAAAAATGTCATTAAAGCAAGAAAGTGATGCCTTGAGACATGAGTTCCTTGAACTTTGCAACAAATAAATCCTTTAGAGAAATTTCTTGTTTATTATATATCTCAATGCCATGCATGAATAGCAATGAAATGCTTTGGGGTAGGTGACAAAGTTTTTCAAATAAGAAAACATAAATGGTAAGATCAATGACTGTGTTATTCCTAGGGCTCTGTTGGGAAGTTTTATCAGTTAGGAATACATTGTCAGAACACATAGTACCATAAATAAGTGAGTTTTTTTAGAGGTTCGTGATTTTTGAAAACTCTAATTTAAGACCTCAGAATCTGCCTTTTTTTTAACACTTAAAAATGATAGACCCAGTTTTAAAGCGCTTATGAGCTTTACCCAATATATTCCAGTAGTCACACTTTCTTTTTTTCCCACTTTAACCTTCTATTCTCATTCCCAAGTGAAGTTTGAGTTGCATTGGAAACCAATTCCTAAGGCTCAAGTGGATGAGAGGGATGCTGGGATTGTGGGTTTAATGGGCAGATGGTATAAATCAGGCTTGCAAACCTCAAAATTGAGAGGGATAAACAATTAAGATAATCTGATGTGATAAAAAAGGATATCTAACTTGTGGCTTGGAGTTCTACAACATCACAACAGCTTTTAATTCTATCTTGGGCTTAGATTGCCCATATTTAGGTGGTGTGCAGTCAATTTTAGGCTTCTCTTCTGTTATTTGAGTCCTTTGACATTTTGACAACAGTTTAAGCAGCAGTCAACTCCTGATGAAGGCTCTATAGTTGAAACATGGCCTTTGTTGAGTGAGTCTGTCTGGGACTGTGTTATTGTATCTTGTTTCATCAAGACAGAATATACAGCAACCAATAAAATATCTTTTTTCATCACATTGGATCATCTTGGTGGTTTATCCCTCTCACTTTTGAGGTTCACTTGTGCTGGTTTGTGGGAGCTTTGGTTTTCTTCTTGCTTTTTCGGAATAAGCAGGCTTGCCCAAGTTCAGTCCTTGGGACTGTAGACAGGCTGGGTTTATAGGATATCCCTAATGAACATGCATGAAAAAGATTAGCATGACCATTACATCCATGTATACCGATCTCATGCATATTCATTAGGGATATCCTGAAAAATCTGGTCCACTTGCAGTCATCAAGGACTGAGCTTGGACCAGCTTGGCATAAAAGGTTCTAGTGAGCTCTGTGACCACTGAAACTTTGGCAAATCATTCTGCAAATCAGACTCATCAAACTCCTCTACATTTTGTGCTCACTTCTGCTGAATAATTTACACAACTGGTGTCTTGCTTTGTATCACTGACATTAAGCAGCATTTTGCACATAGAGATTGACTCATGATTTTGGATTAGAAGTAAAAAAGTCACTGTTCCTGCTGCTGCTATTTTTTTCACTGCATGCTTTCTGGAATCTGTTGCCACAGAATGAGGTAAAAGCAGATAGCTTAGCAGGGTTTAAACAAGGCTTGGATAAGTTCCTAAAAGTCCATAAACTATTATGATGGACTTGGGAAAATCCACTACATTTTTTTAGAATATGCAACATAAAATCAGTTTTACATTTTTAATATCTTGCCAGGTACTTGTGACCTGGATCGGTCACTGATGGAAACACAATACTGGGCTTGATGGACCTTCGATCTGTCACAGCATGGCAATACTTATGTGCTTATGACCAGAGACCATCAAATCACTCCTTGTATTACATACAAAGCAGCTGCAGATCTTTGTCTTCCTCCAAAAATACATCTGCCTTAGTCACAGAGGGCCACTTCTATCAAGCTGAGGCAAAAGGGGGCCTGCACCGGTGTCAGTATGTGTTTTTCTGTCATATACCCTACCTTAACGCAAGCGGAGTCCTCAGGCTGCGCGGGGTCCCGTCATAAGTACATAAGTACATAAGTAATGCCACACTGGGAAAAGACCAAGGGTCCATTGAGCCCAGCATCCTGTCCATGACAGCGGCCAATCCAGGCCAAGGGCACCTGGCAAGCTTCCCAAACGTACAAATATTCTATACATGTTATTCCCGGAATTGTGGATTTTTCCCAAGTCCATTTAGTAGCAGTTTATGGACTTGTCCTTTAGGAAACCGTCTAACCCCCTTTTAAACTCTGCCAAGCTAACCGCCTTCACCGCGTTCTCCGGCAATGAATTCCAGAGTTTAATTACGTGTTGGGTGAAGAAACATTTTCTCCAATTTGTTTTAAATTTACTACACTGTAGTTTCATCGCATGCCCCCTAGTCCTAGTATTTTTGGAAAGCGTGAACAGATGCTTCATATCCACCTGTTCCACTCCACTCATTATTTTATATCCCTCTATCATGTCTCCCCTCAGCCGTCTCTTCTCCAAGCTGAAACGCCCTAGCCTCCTTAGTCTTTCTTCATAGGGAAGTCGTCCCATCTCCGCTATCATTTTAGTCACCCTTCGCTGCACCTTTTCCAGTTCCACTATATCTTTCTTGAGATGCGGTGACCAGAATTGAACACAATACTCAAGGTGCGGTCGCACCATGGAGCGAAATAACGGCATTATAACATCCTCATACCTGTTTTCCATACCTTTCTTAATAATACCCAACATTCTATTCGCTTTCCGAGCAGCAGCACACTGAGCAGAAGGTTTCAGTGTATTATCGACGACGACACCCAGATCCCTTTCTTGGTCTGTAACTCCTAACGTGGAACCTTGCATGACGTAGCTATAATTCGGTTCTTTTTTCCCACATGCATCACCTTGCACTTGCTCACATTAAACGTTATCTGCCATTTAGGTGCCCAGTCTCCCAGTCTCATAAGATCCTTCTGTAATTTTTCACAATCCTGTCCCGAGTTAATGACTTTGAATAACTTTGTGTCATCAGCAAATTTAATTACCTCGCTAGTTACTCCCAGCTCTAAATCATTTATAAATATATTAAAAAGCAGCGGTCCTAGCACAGACCCCTGAGGAACCCCACTAACTACCCTTCTCCATTGTGAATACTGCCCATTTTACCCCACTCTCTGTTTCCTATCCTTCAACCAGTTTTTAATCCACAATAGGACATTTCCTCCTATCCCATGACCCTCCAATTTCCTCTGTAGCCTTTCATGAGGTACCTTGTCAAACGCCTTTTGAAAATCCAGATACACAATATCAACCGGCTCCCCTTTGTCCACATGTTTGTTTACTCCTGGTCTCCGTATCTCAAAAAAGATATAGTAGAATTGGAAAAGGTACAGCGAAGGGCGACGAAAATGATAGTGGGGATGGGACGACTTTCCTATGAAGAGAGGCTGAGAAGGCTAGGGCTTTTCAGCTTGGAGAAGAGACGGCTGAGGGGAGATATGATAGAAGTGTATAAAATAATGAGTGGAATGGATCGGGTGGATGTGAAGCGACTGTTCACGCTATCCAAAAATACTAGGACTAGAGGGCATGAGTTGAAGCTACAGTGTGGTAAATTTAAAACGAATCGGAGAAAATTTTTCTTCACCCAACGTGTAATTAGACTCTGGAATTCGTTGCCGGAGAACGTGGTACGGGCGGTTAGCTTGACGGAGTTTAAAAAGGGGTTAGATAGATTCCTAAAGGACAAGTCCATAGACCGCTATTAAATGGACTTGGAAAAATTCCGCATTTTTAGGTATAACTTGTCTGGAATGTTTTTACGTTTGGGGAGCGTGCCAGATGCCCTTGACCTGGATTGGCCACTGTCGGTGACAGGATGCTGGGCTAGATGGACCTTTGGTCTTTCCCAGTATGGCACTACTTATGTACTTATGTACTTATGTACTAAATTGGTCAGGCAAGATTTCCCCACACAAAAGCCGTGCTGATTCAGTCTCAGTAATCCATGTCCTCGGATGTGCTCTGTAATTTTGTTTTTAATAATAGCCTCTACCATTTTCACCGGCACCGACGTCAGACTCACCAGTCTATAATTTCCCGGATCTCCCCTGGAACCTTTTTTAAAAATGGGTGTTACATTGGCCACCTTCCAATCTTCTGGTACCACGCTCGATTTTAAGGAAAAATTGCATACCACTAGCAGTAGCTCCGCAAGCTCATTTTTCAGTTCTACCAGTACTCTAGGATGAATACCATCCGGTCCAGGAGATTTGCTACTCTTCAGTTTGCTAAACTGCCCCATTACGTCCTCCAGGTTTACTGTGAAGTCAGTAAGTTTCTCCGACTCGTCCGCTTGAAATATCATTTCCGACACTGGTATCCCACCCAAATCTTCCTCAGTGAAGACCGAAGCAAAGAATTCATTCAATCTCTCCACTACATCTTTGTCTTCCTTGATTGTCCCTTTTACCCCTCGGTCATCCAGTGGCCCAACCGATTCTTTTGCCGGCTTCCTGCTTTTAATATACAGAAAAAAATTTTTACTATGCTTTTATGCCTCTAATGCTATCTTTTTTTCGTAATCTCTCTTGGCCTTCTTTATCTGCACCTTTCATTTGCTTTAACACTCCTTATGCTGCTTCTTGTTATTTTCAGACGGTTCCTTCTTCCATTTTCTGAAGGTATTTCTTTTAGCCCTAATAGCTTCCTTCACCTCACTTTTCAACCAGGCCGGCTGTCTTTTGGAGTTCAGTCTTTCTTTTCTAATTTGTGGAAGATGTTTGGTCTGGGCCTCCAGGATGGTATTTTTGAACAGCGTCCATGCCTGTTGTACAGTTTTTACTTTCTCAGTTGTCCCCCTAAGTTTTTTTTCCACCGTTCGTCTCATTTTATCATAGTCTCCTTTTTTAAAGTTAAACGCTAACATGCACACTTGACTGGCACAGTCCTGAGTCATGTGTGTGTAGTTCGTCTCTGGCTGCAGGCTCCTTGATTGGTTTGCTTCCATGCACCTGAGTCTGCTCTCTCTCTCTCTGCCTGGCTTCCCTTGCTTCTCTCCTATTGGTCTTCTGGTTCCTCCTTCCCCTGCTCTTGTCCTATGGCTGTGTTCCTTCTCCCTGCTTGTCCCTGCTGATGTCAGATGCCAGCACTTTATCAGCTGAGCTCTTCCTGGACTCCATGCTTCGGCTTCTACTTTGGTAGGTGTTACTTGCTCAGTAATGTGCTTCTTCTCTACTTTGTCCCTCATTGCTGACTTTGCCTGTGCCTGGATTACTCTCTTGCCTGCTGCCTGCCTACTGACTTTGCCCATACCTGGATTACTCTCTTGACCTGCTGCCTGCCTATTGACTTATCTTTGCCTGGACTACTCTCTTCCCTGTTGTTTGCCTATTGACATTGCCTATACCTGGATTACTCCCATGCCTGTTGCCTGTCTGTTAACATTGCCTGTTCCTGCTTTACTCCCTTGTCTGCTGCCTGCCTATTGACTTTGTCTGTACCTGGATAACTCTCTTGCCTGCTGCCTGTCTGGTCATTACGTTCACCACCCCATTTCCTGCTCCGTCTCGTAAGCCCTGCAGGCCGCCCGCACCTAGGGGCTCAACCTCTGGGGAATGGCGGTCAGCGCAGGTGAAACCTGGGGTTGTCCGGCCTCCAAGAAGAACCTAGTCCGAGTACTGGGCTCAGCAGCGCTCTACTTGGTACAAGAACTCAGAAGTCTGATATTTTCACGTGTGCCGAGGCCCTCTTTTACCACAGCAGGTAAAAGGTAAGTCTCTTTTTCCTGCAGGAAATGGCCACATAGCAAGTAAAGCACATGCTATGCGGCCATTTTTTGGGGGGACCCTTACCACCACCCATTGAGGTGGCTGTAGGGGCCCCCACGCTAACCTGGCAGCAATCAGAATGCTTATTTTATTTGACTCAATTCCCTAACATAGAGTGCAACTCCCTCCCCACCCCCTCCAATTTGATCCTCTCTATCATTGTGATACAATTTGTACCCTGTTAACACAGTGGCCCATTGATTGTCATCTTTCCATCAAGTCTCTGAGATACCTATTATACCTACCTCATCATTTAGTGCTATTTACTCTAACTCTCCCATCTTATTTTTTAGGTTTCTAGCATTTTGTATATAAGCACTTTAAACTGTGTTTTTTTTTTTCATTGGATCTACAAGCTAACGATGTGGTTTCCCTCATTTGCCTGCTTTGCATCTCATTATTATGTTTCCCAAGCTAACCTAGACTAACATGCACTATGGCAATATCACACACATTATTGTTATTTAACACACATTAAGGGGCAGATACTTATGTAATTGTCTTAACACACCTTAGTAAATACCCCCTTTAGTAATAGAATTTAGATCAAATGCTCTACACAGACTACAGCAAATTCTAAAGCTTCACTGCAGAAGAAATGATAGGTAATATTTCGCTCTGCAGATCTGTGATATATACTGTTAAACAGCTGTTTAACTCATTTATTCTTTGCTAATAGAAAACAGCAGAAGGAATTCTGGTAAAGAATTACTGAGCAGAGGGCCCAGTATATTTTAGAATATGATTCAATATGTTTAGCAGTTACTGGAAGTATATTGGTTATTGTAATACGTTTTGGAAACATAAATTTAATTTTCCAGACTTTAATGAAATATTTATCTCTTACTTGGAATGTTCCATCTGCCATTGAGAATGAACTTGACAATTAGTGTTAAGAATATGACACAGAAAGAAGTTGACATTATCTCTGAACATTTCTTTTTGTTCAGTACACATATTGCATAATTATGATGATTCATATGATTGCAAGTGGTTTCTGAGAGCAGCAAAATACCAGTATCATGAAAATTATTAATTTTATCTAATGAAAATGTATAGCTTATAAAGGAGCCCTATGGAGAAAATCTGTCAATGTTGTATAAGTCCAACCAAAAATCATAATCAGTTCTAACACATTTTAAGCTTCTGTATAACTTTTAGTAATGTAAATTATGATTTTTTTAATTATGCAATTTTCAAAATACATTTCTCATACAGAAAACAAAAACAATTGAAACAGAAATATACTGAAAACAAGTAACAAGATGTAACACTTCAGATTCTTCTTTAGTCCATAATATGAGAAGGACCAGTTATAAGAAATCACTAAAACAATTATCTATTCTTCCAATAGCAATCACCTCAACATCATTATCCATATTAAACATCCAAAATAAGTTAAGACGTAAGAAAAATGAATGCACAGATCATTATCACTTTAACTATATTTACAATTCAAATCAAATAACACTTGGCAGCTGCTACTATACTGGTGATGATCAACAACTTTTCCTAGATAACACAGCAAAAATGAAAGTAAAAATCGTTGAAGGTACAGTATTTTATTAGGCTCAGATTTGTTAAGAGCATGGGATTCTCTGTCGTTGCTAAGATATCAAAGGACTGTAGTTTTCCCTCCTACTGGATGAATTTCCTCTAGAAATTTGTGCGCACTCAGAATAGAAAGCTGCTTGTGGTACATAGGTTAAAAGACTCTGCCCAAATCCTGATTAGTCCTTCTCTAAGTAGCTCAATATAAAAGTGCCAACTCACAAGTTCTAGTTATGATCCACACGTTTTAGCCTATGGTTCTGATGTTCTAGATTGCCAAACTGAAATGTTTTGGTAAAAGGAATCCAGCAGTGGAGTTGTAAGCAACTGGGCAGTGAGGTGGTTTGTACAGGGCTAGACATCCATTAAAGTTTTGTTGTTGTTGTTGTTTGTTTGTTTGTTTGTGTGTGTGTATGTGTTACTCTCAGATATGGGGCTATAACTGCTACTAAGCCAATCCAAATGTTTTAGTATTCAAGCTAAAAAAAGAAAATTAAAAGCATAACAGGAACATATGCATTAGCATCTTATAAATTCCCTATAGCTGACCAAAAGCTTCCTAAATACTCTTTCTTGTTTCCCTTTTTCCATCTCCTTCACCAATCCTAATCATCAAGGTCTGTCACCATTAGTTCATCTGTTTGTAACAACCATGGACAAAATCTTTCTGTTTTGGTCTTTGAGGGCAATTCTATAACAGGTTGCCTAGGTTAGTAGTCAAAGTGAAACTAAATATCATTTGTATGATAATAGTTCACTCTTTCTTAAAGAGTGTGCACTATCCCCTGGATTCTATATATGGTGCCCAAATTTCTGTGCCCAAATGTGGGCATACTGCCAAGATATGCATGAAAATTAAATGGTTAACAAGCATCTAAACATCAATAAATGGGGTCAACAACCAATTATTTTGCTAACACATTTTTCAGTAATAGCTCAAGGTGAGTTACATTCAGGTACAATGGGTATTTCTCTGTCCCAGGAGGGCTCGCAATCTGAGTTTGCACCTGAGGCCATGGAGGGTTAAGTGACTTGCCCAAGATCACAAGGAGCAGCTGTAGGATTTCAACTGGCCACCTCTGGATTGCAAGACTGGTGCTCTACCCACTAGGCCACTCCTCCACTAGATTTACATGCACATCTGGTTATATCTCAAACGATGGCACGGCCATGGAGGGGCACGAGCCTGTCAGGAGAATTCTAAAAAGTTGATGTGTGTAGTTAAAGAATACTGGATAAGTGTGCCTAATTTGGGCACCAGCATTTATACTATGTTTCAGCAAGTGTAAGTCTGTGTTAGGCATGGAAGGCAGTGCTAGGCGCAATTCTATAAAGGGTGCGCACTCTTTATAGAAGAATGTTTAGTGGTAAGTTTTTCCAGTGCCAAATTTTGAACGCCATTTACAGAATTCCCTTCTATGTGTAAAGAGGGATTAATATGGGGCCCATGAAGAAAACTTCCCGTGCAGTTAATGCAGGCATAATGCAATATTAGTGCGGAATAGCAATGCAGGAAGGGTTTTTGTGCAGGTGTTAACTCACACTAAATTTAGGTCGCAATATAGGCGTTTTTGTCTTTCGATTATAAGCTGGATAGTATATACAGGTACTTATTTGTACCTGGGGCAATGGAGGGTTAAGTGACTTGCCCAGAATCACAAGGAGCTGCAGAAGAATCAAACCCATTTCCCCAGGATCAAAGTCTACTGCACTAACCACTAAGCTATTCCTCCACTAAGTACATAGTTAAGGTTAGGATATCCATCTATGATGAAAGTTTGTTATAAATCTATTTGTGAATACTCTTTTCTTATCAGGGTGCCAAAATATGGAATGAAATTCCATTGCACATTAGCTCTAGCACATCCTATATGTTATTCCGCAGAACATTAGGGGTCCTTATACTAAGCTGTAGTAAGCATTAAAATGTGCTTACTGCAGATTAAAATGACTTACCATGCGGTGTGCTCAGGCATCCCATGGTAATTTTGGCATCAGTGTGTGTGTTAAAAAACAGATTTTATTTTTTAGAGTTGGGGATGGGTCAAGAACAGGGAGTAGGCATGTTCTGCGTTAATTGCATGAGTAGCGTGTGAGCCCTTACTGCCTACAAAATAGGTGGTGGTAGGGGTTCACGCACTAATGGTCATGCATTAATTGGAAAATTAGCACATAGTCATTAAGTCAAAAAAAAATAGAAAAAGAGGTCATTTTACCCAGGATGTAAAAATGGCCTTAGCGCACTAATTAAGCGATCCATTTACAAAGGTGCGCTAGCGTTTTTAGTACATGAGTTAAATATGTACGTGCTAAATGCTAGAGATTCACATATATTCCTATGGGCATCTCTAGTGTTTAAACCAAACAGAGAGGGTAAACAGCATACATAGAAGTTACACAAACAAAAAAAGCAACACTGGGCATTCAAGACTGAGACAACAGGAGTATTTTATTGATAAATGACCTGACACGGGCTGTGTTTCAGTGTTAAAAAAAGGCCTGCCTCAGGGCTCAGGGTTTGAATGTGAATTATGTAAAATTTGTATATGTCCAATGCCTCCGAAACTGGATAAGGAAAATCTTTGAAACCAAGCGTGCCTGTCGGAAAAGACAGCCGCGATGTATGGAGAAAAACTTCTGTGTTAGCCTTATCTACAACTTGCGTTTGCAGAAGACACCATTACCTGTGACTTCATCAGTGATTGCCTTTATTAGGCACCTGGAAGCCCTTCAGCTTTGCCTTTGCAATGAGGTCTTCAGATGAGTTTTTGTCTGTGTGTGTTTGTTGCTTGTTCCAGTGTCTCTGCTTGTGGGTGCTTTGAGTGCAGCCTTCTGCCTTGTTTGTGGCTGCATTGAGTGGATGAGACACCACAGGGGGCGTGTTAGAGGCGTGTTCTGGGCGGCGTTACGAGATGGGCACCTCCAACGTATAACGACTAGCGAAATGGGTTCGCATGAGCGGGAACATGGGCGTCCTTAGTTAGACCTGATATAAAAGCAACCAGGCTAAGGGAAAGTTGTCTTTAGACCCATTAGCGGTTTTGTGGAGTTGGAGAGTGGCGACATCGTTGTTGGGAGAGAAAGTTGAGAGTTGTTCAGTGCCCTGTTACCTTTGTCTGTGTCCCTGGTTTGCTGCTCTATCTGCCCTTCAGTATGCTGGGGCTGGTGCCCACTAAGACCAGCTTGTATGTCTGACTGGAGTCATCACCTGCATAGCAAAAGGGGCGGAAGTGTGTTGGTCAAAATAATCCAGTTTTGTTTTGCAGCATTCGTATACATAGGCCCACATGTGAAGACCCAGAAAACAGATGGTGAAGAATGGCATTAGCAGGTAATCACACAGATCTGACTGTAGATGGTACAGAGCTGGAGAAGAGGAGTACAGTGCATTTTAGAGAGTGATGTGCAAGAGAACCACACAGGCGGGTGACCCCCATTCTCTCTCCATAGTTGAAGCAGCCAGCCTCTGGCCCCTTGGAGCAAACAGATTGGTTTTCCTTTTGGCAATTTCTGGCACCACAAGTTCAAGGTAAGCTCATACCTCTCAGCCACATCTTCTCCTTCTGCTATGTAGATGCTAAACAAACACTTCTTGCATCTTGCACTGCAGCTGGTCAACAGGTTTGCAGGGGAGTGCAGTGGACTCTAATACACTGAACTCTGAGAGCCATGATTGTTTCTACCCAATTCATTGTACAGATTTTTTTTTTACTGCATTTGTATCTCACATTTTCCCACCTCTTTGCAGACTCAATGTGGCTTACAATACATCAAGAATAGTGGAAATATATTAGAAAATAGACATTTGGTGTACAGAAGGATCTTGGGCAATATGATAATAGTAATACATAATAATAGTATCAGATATTATGAGACAGATCTAAATATATGTGGAGGAGTTGTGTATATTCACATTGGTTGATCTTTGTGGTAGGCTTTATCAAAGAGATGGGTCTTCAATAGTTTGCAAACCATTTTCAAGGTGGTCACAGGTGCGTGCCTACCACGGCCTTGAGCCCTCAAGTCATGGTGAGGGAGAGGGGTTCTGGTTACAGTTCCTATTCTAAATAACCTGCAGGTGGCTACAGCCTGGTGCCTATAGTATTCCCCTAGCCTGTGCCCTTCTGCACCTGAACAGAAATGCCCACCCAGCCTCCCCCCCCTTACCATACAGCCATGCAGTTTGGAAGGAACAGGTGGCCTGTATGGCCACACTTATGACACATATGTACCAAAGTTTCTCTGTCACAGTTCACCTGTCATGCAACCCAGATTGCTGCCTCCTGTCACATCAACCCCAGCATTTGATAATGCCACATGTAATGCACAAAGTACAGACACAGACCCTGATAGTAGAAAAAGTGTAACATCATAATATATTTTCATAAACAAACTATGTACAAAAAAGTCCCATCAATGAGGCTGCTGTCCCTCCAAGACCCTTCTCATAAGTTCTATCAGTAGCAGCACAAGCCAGCTGTGTGTATCCTGCCTTTGCTCGACAGAGTGGTGCAGTGCTGTCACCTCCAGCAGCAAGTGGTTGATTACAGCAACCAGTTGCTGCAGGAGTTGCAGTACTGCGGCACTGTTGTCCAGTGGTGCTGCTGGGGCTGGTGGTGTAGCTGGGGCTGGTGGGTGCTCCTCCTCCTCCCCCTCCAGAGGAGGCATATTTGCCCAATGGTCCTCCTCCTCCTCCTCCTGCTGATGCTGCTGCCGCCCTGTGTATGTAAAAGGATTGTCTTTGAGGTTAACACATCCAACATAGCTTGCTTAGTGCAGGAGCTGGCTGGCCTGAGGCGGGGGATGGAGAAAGGTGTGGTGAGCCCTGGGCCAAACCCATGGGGTGTGAAATGCATGAGATGACATGACATGGAACCCTGGAAGCTAGTCTGACATACAGTACACAGGATGTGTTAGCAGACCACACTCATTGGTCAGCAACATGTTTGCAATATGATCCGTGACTATGGTTCGCTGACCAGTTGGGAAGCACATAACTTTAATATGAGGCAATGACATCCACTAAGAGTAGGACCTCAGGCAAGAATACCATGAAACAGTATCCATCCCAGAAAGCGGGATACAGAAGGGAGTGGAGGAGTGGCCTAGTGGTTAGGGTGGTGGACTCTGGTCCTGGGGAACTGGGGAACTGAGTTTGATTCCCACTTCAGGCACAGGCAGCTCCTTGTGACTCGGGCAAGTCACTTAACCCTCCATTGCCCCAGGTACAAATAAGTACCTGTATATGTAAGCCGCATTGAGCCTGCCATGAGTGGGAAAGCGCGGGGTTCAAATGTAACAAAAAAAAAAGTGAGGCATATCAGCTCATTCATCTCAGAGGAGGTTAGTTGGAAGTTGCAGCCACACTCATGGGAGGGTAGCTGCAACCTCAGGCCTTGATCTGGGACAGAGGTGTTATGACTTACTAGTTGCCTATTCGCCACGTGGAAACTGATATTGTACAGGACATTTGCATTATTAAATAAATACATTTACAAATGAGTACAGGTGCCCTGTTTATAATACTGTTGTCGAGCACTGACGCATCGTCACACTGTACTGATTATATCAGGTCTCTCCCGCTTTATTCAGTGGAACCTGCGCCTAAGGGACTCGAGGTCCCTCCAAATGCCAAATCTTCTGCAAGATATAAGTTTGTACACCAGGAGTCAGGGGGTACCTCTTCTTGTCTTCAGCACACAAATTCATTTGGAAATCAAATAGGAGAGACACACAACACTGATTGGGGGGGGGGGGGCATTACATTGGTACAGGTGATGTCTTTGAAGTGGACATGAGGACAGAGAGTACCATGTGTGTGCAGTATTGTAGGGATGTGGGACTGTTTTTCCTTTCTAGTACATAGATTCTATTAATGAATGTGCATGTGCACATATCACTGATTACCCTTGAATGCAGACTACAGTTAGTACTTACATTGCTGAGGGAGCTCTTATATGTGTAGCTACAGGAGGGGGGCCCTGATAGCCCAGGGGGGGGGGATACCGGATGACACAGGGACCAGGACTGGAAACAGAAGAGACAGCAGTGCTCCAAGGAACTGGACTAACCAGGGCACTCCTAGGCCTACACTAACAAAAGGACTTCCTAAGCCCTATACTAACACGCTAAACACAAAACTAACAAGCTTCCTAAGCACTACTCTAGCACGCTAGATACAAAACTAACAAGGTGCTTCCTAAGCACTACCCTAGCAAGCTAGACACAAACTATCAAGGTGCTTCCTAAGCACTACTCTAGCAAGCTAGACACAAACTAACAAGGTGCTTCCTAAGCACTACTCTAGCAAGCTAGATACAAAACTAACAAGTTGCTTCCAAAACCAAGAGGGAAAAGCAGGGGAACCACAAGGGAAAAGCAGGAAAGCTAAACACACAGACACCAGTGCACACTGCACTAACACTAACCTGGACCTTAGCAAAAGCAAGCAGGGAAACTAGACACAAAGTCAGAAGTGCACACTGCACCACCCTACCTAAAGCAAACACCACCGTTGCAAAGGCCCTGAAGGAAAGAACACCACTTCCTTATCAAGGCCCTCCCAGATGATGTCACACTCCCTAGACCCAGGCAACAGCACACTGACCCAGAGAGCACACTGAAACCCATAGAGGCCCAACCCACACCAATGCAGCACCATGAAGCACTTGAAGCCAGTACACCCAAAGAGAGGTAGAGCTAACTCAGTCCACACACACACAGGTGCAGTATAGTGAAACAATTAGAGCCATGCTGCTGGAAGCTGCCAGCATAGAGAGACAGAGCTAGCTCAGAAAGGACAGACACAGGATACAGACGCCAGCTAAGAAGCTGACCACCAGGAAAAAGGTAAGTTTGAAAGGGGTTCTGACCACGATCATAACAGCAGGATGTTCATATGACAAATGTTGGCAAGTACAGTGAATGTTGGTGACGTCCTTTGGCGGTTCTGGAAGATGGGCATCCTTTTTTACTACACTTTGGGCATCCCTGATTTGGGCATTTTGTGCTGCCATAATGAAATGTCTAAAGACGTCCATACTATTTTTCGATTATACCTACCTGATTTTGGACGACTTCGCGAGGGTTTCCTAATTCATACTTGGACGACCTTTTGAAAATGCCTCTCTATGTGTCCATTTTCAGCCTGACACCTTACCACCACCCACTGACTTAGTGGCAAGGTCTCACACACTACCCGGATGGTAAGCATGCAGCGCGCTCCCACTGCTGTTTACCGCCAGGTAAGTGCCATGCGGTAGAAAATAGAAAATATTTTGTACTGCACGTTTTCGGCGTGCACCAAATACAGAGTTACTGCCTGGGACATGCAGTAGCTAGGCGGTAATGCTGATTTGGCGCATGCTGGATGAACGTAGGTCCTTACACGCCTTTGTAAAAGGGCCCCCTGCTTTACAATGTTACCCTATTTAGTTTAGTACATTGAACAACTTTCTATACTGCCTTTTGATAAAATAGAAGCAGGTCAGTATACAAATAAAGGCCAAAACAAGGATAAAACATTTAAGCAGGCTAATAAGACAAAAATAAAATAATAAATTCTCCACTACCACATACACACTGACAACTGAGAAAGGGGAAGTGTGTCACTGTGTCACGATGAAGGTGCACTTTTCAACTTGCATTTCTAAACAGATTTTACCAAGTGATAAATGGAATCCTAAATATAGTCCCCTTCATTCCTCTTGAGCTTTCACAAGTTTACCGTATTGAGAATCAAACAAATAATTCATTGCATTCTCTTTCATTGTAGTCAGGGATACATATGACATTGTTCTAATTTCATTTGTGCTTCATTTTTGTTAGTAATTAAAAGCAATAGATCAAGAGGACATATATCTAGAATGGCATTTTGTTAAGTGCAAAGCTTTTGTCATCTAGGTGAAGAAGATTTCCTGTGTATTCTAAGTCCACGGGATATTTTTAATGACAGTACTCAACCATGGTAGTACTATGCATTTCAATTTAGATCAATCTTTTGTATTAATTAGAAACATCATTCTAGTCAACAGAGATTATGCTCCTCTGAGTGACATTGAATATACTCCAATTTGGTGACAAATTGAACAGGAACTTTGGAAACCATTTTGTCTCAATCAACATGTACCTTCCAGTATATTAGATACCTTACAAAATAACATTATAATTTCTTCTTCCTTTATTTGTCTTTTACAGTTAGACAAACTAATGGAAATTTCGTATGATCTTAATATTCACTCCATGGTCTGGAATAATCCGACCATTTTAATAAATAAAAAAACGATACTTTGGAAGGAATGGATGAATAGAGGAATTTGATCCCTTGATCAAATCTTGATTGGTACTAAATTAAAATCTTTCTCAATGCTGCAATTGCAATTTGGATTGCATCCCAATCAACACTATCGTTGAATACAGTTACAAAATTTTATGGTGTCCAAACGTTATCCCTGTTCATTATGTGCTATCCAGCCTTCCATATATCAATTTATCATCACAGTGCACCAAAAAGGGCATGTGGCATCTCAACTTTATTCATTTCTAACTCAATCAACTTTAACGGAAAAAAAGGTCTGCGTTCAGCAGGCCCGGTCCAACCCAGTAAGCGAGGTAAGCATGGCAGGAGGGCGCCGACCTCTGGGCACGCCATGTTGACCCTCGCCGCTTACCTCAGCTCCCGGACCCCGACAGCAGCCCTGCTTTTGGTTTCCTGCTCCGGTACCCGCGCCACCCTAGGGCATTTAAATCTTATATTTAAATTTACCTCTGACATCGCAGCAGCTGCGCAGCATCAGTGAAAGTGCTGCTGCCCGACGTCTCTAGCTTTCCCTTCGCTCGTTCGTTCCCTTCTCAGTGTCCTGCCCTCGCAAGGAAATGAAGTCAGAAGAAGGCAGGACACCGAGGGACCGAACGAGTAAAGGGAAGGCTGGGAGACGTCGGCAGCAGCACTTTCACTGACGCTGCGCAGCTGCTGCGACGTCGAAGGTGAATTTAAACACAAGATTTAAACCAGAGAAGAGGGCGGGCAGGTGGACATGGGAGCAGGAAGGCAGGGGAGAGAGGAGCATTGATTGATGGACATGGATGGGAGGGGAGGGAAGAGAATTGCTGGATATGGATGGAAGGGGGAGGGAAGGGGAGAGAGGAACATCGATGGGCAAAGATGGACATGGATGGGAGGTCAGGGCCCAGGGAGACAGGTGAAATTGCTAGACATGGAGGGGAGGGGAGGGAGAAGAATTGCTGGATATGGATAGATAGAGGAGGGAAGGGGAGAGGGGAGCATCGATGGACAAGGATGGACATGGATGGGAGGGCAGGGCCCAGGGAGAGAGGAGAAATTGCTGGATATGGAGGGGAGGGCAGGGGAGAAAGAGGAGAATTGCTGGATATGGATGGATGGATGGATGGAGGGGGGCAGCCGGGGAGAGGAGAATTGCTGGATATGGATGGATAGAAGATGGATGGTGGGCAGGGGAGTTGTTGGACATGGGTGGATGGAGGGGAGAGCAGGGAGAGAATTGTTGGACATAGATGGAGGGGAGGGAAGGGAAGACAGGTGTAATATTTTCAATGATGCCATGGCTAGTAAAAGGTGTGTGACTACTGTAGGGGCAGAGCCATAGTGAGCCCGCCCCTGGATGGGTAGGGGTGCCGACTAATAGGCTGCAGGAGGGCGCCAGAAACCCTAGGACCGGCCCTGGCGTTCAGTATGGGAATCTGACTTACAATGTTCATTTACTAACCATCAATGGAATACTTTTTGGGCTAAAACAAGTAAACCCATTGCCTCATCAACTTTCCTTCAATTGCTTTTTTTTATGCATCATAGAGCCTTATTGTCTCCTCAAAAAGTGAAGGTTTCAGGTTTGTTGAAAGTTAACTTATGTTGGCCATGTAATGAACATCAAGGTACTCTTCTCCATTTAATTTTTGAATACCCTGGTACTAATCTATTTTAGACCAAAGTATGGCAAATTATCTCATCTATATTTAATTTCAATGAAATTCTAACCCCATACAAAGATAATATTTGGTTCAATAACATTGGATCACTCTTTGGAGGGTTATGATTCTAAACTTTTTGACACATTGATTGCAATAACTCTCAAATATATTTTAGCAAACTGGAAGAATAGTTCACAACTTAACATTCATTTTTGGTGGAATAATGTTTTACAAATTCATAAATATTGTACAGCCAATACTGGTCATTTCCAGATGTGTAATCACAAAGTTTGGTTAACATTGCAGCAATATTTGGAATCAAACCCCACTAGTTAGCCATCTGAGCACACTATTATGATCCCTTTTTCCCTTCTTCCCTTTCTTAATTTTACCCTCTGTCCTTCGTTTTCCCCTCCAAGTTATTATTCCAAGTTATTATTTATTTTTATACAACTTCCATTTTTGTATACCTGCTGTATACTTAATTCGAATTAGTTAATTTTAATTGGTTATATGTTTGTTATCATATAGTTCTTCTTGTTTGTATGTCATTATCAAATGAAAAAGAACAGAAAAAACATAGGGTCCACTATTCAGCTGGCTGCAATTAGCGTTGTACCGAACGCCACCATGTTCAGACTCCGGCACTGAATTTCCAGATATAGGGAGCCAGCAAGAACATAGCCAGTTAAGTGCATTATTCAACACTTAGGGGCCCTTTTACTAAACCGCGTAAGTATCTACGCATGCCCAATGCATGCCAAAATGGAGTTACCACCTGACTATAGCGTGGCTTTTGTGGTAATTTCATTTTTGGTGCACGTCCGATATGCACGTCTGAAAAATATTTTTTATTTTTGGGCACACGTAATGGACGCACGCCAAGTGGCATTTGGTGCGTGTAGGTCATTACCGCCCAATTATCACATGAGTCTTTACCACTAGGTAAATGGCTGGCGGTAAGGTCTCAGACCCAAAATGGATGATCGGCAGTTTTCATTTTGCTGCACGTCCATTTTCGGCAAAAAAAAAGTGTGGTCAAACATCCAGGTATTCAGTGCTGGAACTGGATAAGTGCTGACATTTAGTATCCCAATTTAACTCATGTGAGGCAGCAGCTGCTTTTCCATCATTATAAATTGAATGATGTTATAATTGATTTAATCATGTTTGATAGATGGTTCCACAAGGAAAGAATGTAGATAAGGTAACACATACCATCATGTGGTTATCCTAATATATGTGCATTAAGACATAGATTGTATGATTTTATACACAGGTTAATATTTTCATTTAAGCTCATTTTAACATTTTTTAATGGTTAAAGTGATACAATTTTTTTTGTTACATTTGTACCCCATGCTTTCCCACTCATGGCAGGCTCAATGCGGCTTACATGGGGCAATGGAGGGTTAAGTGACTTGCCCAGAGTCACAAGGAGCTGCCTGTGCCTGAAGTGGGAATTGAACTCAGTTCCTCAGTTCCCCAGGACCAAAGTCCAAAAGTATTCCATTGATGGTTAGTAAATGAACATTGTAAGTCAGATTCCTATACTGAACGCAGACCTTTTTTTCTGTTAAAGTTGATTGAAAAAAGTTGAGATGCCACATTCCCTTTTTGGTGCAATGTGATGATAAATTGATATATGGAAGGCTGGATTGCACATAATCAACAGGGATAATGTTTGGACACCATAAAATGTTGTAACTGTCCATCACCCTAACCACTAGGCCACTCCTCCACTTTTCTGAAGATCTTTTAAGATATATGCAAAATTTGTTTCAATATATATATTTTTGTGAGAAATTATTTTGATTAATGTTTCATGTATTTAAAAAAATTATTTATATATATTGGTTTTATATGTAGTGATTATATTTTAATATTCATGGTTCCTATTATTATTTCTGAATATATATGTATTTACATGAATATGTTGATAAACATTTGTGCATATCATTCTTAATGTATTGTTTTTTATGTTTAATGTAGACCACTGATGCAGGCACTGAGCACCGAAACACGGACTGTGTCGGGTCCACTATAGGATTGTTTCATCATAATACAAGATTAAAGGTTTCAACCCCCCTTTTTTTGGAGGCTCCTGGTACTTTTTGTTTTTGTTCTTTGACATTTAGTATCCAAGATAATTCTGCTCATGGCAGTCAGAGCTGTAAAAAAAATGTGGACTGCTAATACGACTTTTACAAGGAAATTTGGGGAAAAGATTCTGGTTTTAAAGTCAATTTGAAAAGCAGCCAATGATAAAGTTCTCTGACAGTTGTCAAATAGTGTAAAAGTTCTGTCATTTGATGAGAAAGCATAGTTGAGTGACTGTAAGTGTGAGTGACACGTATGATAATAACCATTAGGTGACAAAGTAAGATGGGTGAATGAAGTAAAATTAATATTGAGAAGCTATGAAACAATTTCTGCACTAGTCTGACGGAAAGTCAGTTTGAGAGAAAGCAACACAGAACAGTAAATAGATTTGACAGTTAACACATATTTGTAATATTGGGGGTCACCTCTGAATGATAAAGAGAAAAATAGAGTGTGTGTGTATGTGTGTGTTATGGATACAGTATATATATAAATAAATACAGTGTTTGCAAATATTCCCTTATTATTATTCAGAAGTTAGCCATCAAATTTATTTAGTCATTTTCTCTCAAACTGACTTTCATTCAGACTAGAACAGAAATTATAGAAAGAGATAGAAATAGAGGGGTCCTTTTACCAAAGTGTGCTGAAAAATGGCTTGCGGGAGTGTAGGCGCGGGTTTTGGGTGCGCGCCGATCCATTTTTCAGCACGCCTGTAAAAAAGGCCTTTTTAAAATGTTTGTCAAAAATGAACATGCGGCAAAATCAAAATTGTCTCGCGTCCATTTTGGGTATACGACCTTACCGCCAGCCATTGACCTAGCGGTAAAGTCTCACATGGTAACCGGGTGGTAATGACCTATGTGTCTCAAATGCCACTTCGCGCGCATCCAATACTCATGTCCAAAAATAAAAAATAAATTTGGCCTCGTGTATTGGACGCACGCCAAAAATGAAATTACCGCAAGAGCCACACGGTAACCGGATGGAAACTCCATTTTGGCATGCATTGGATATACGTAGGCCCTGACATGGCTTAGTAAAAGGGCCACAGAGATAGAGATACAGTAAAAAAAGGATTTTAAAAAAGCTGGTACAAAGAGCAATTAAGGAGGAAACTGTTTTAAAGGTTTGAACAAACTGTTGGTTTGGAGGATTCTGATACCCTTGAATAAAATTAAAGCCAAACTAGTTGAATGATACCAGGAATAAAGCTATGTGGTGGTTTTTTTAAAAGAGAATGGAATCCTAAGAATCCAGAATGGGGCAGTGAGCTACAGGCTGTCAGGTTTTCAACCCTTTTTTGAGTCACACATGGGAAATCATTTTTGTAACAAGACTTCCATTCCTCTGGTCAGTTGTGATTTCCTACCTGTAGTCCAGTCTTTTCCAGTTTTGGGGGTTATCTTTTACACAACTCTTTCTTCTCAATCACAGATAACTAATTTAACCAAGAGAATCTTTTATTACCTTAAAAACCTAGGGATCCTTTTACAAAGACATGCTGAAAAATGTCTTGTGGTAGTGTAGGCGTGGGTTTTGGACGTGTGCTGATTCATTTTTTTAGCACCTGTAAAAAAGGCCTTTTTTTATTTCTGCCGAAAAAGGACGTGTAGCAAAATGAAAATTGCTGCACGTCCATTTTGAGTCTGAGACCTTACCGCCAGCCATTGACCTAGCGGTAAAGACTCATGTGGTAACAGGGCGATAAGGACCTACGTATGGCAAATGCCACTTGGATAGCATCCATTATGCACGCCCAAAAATAACTAATAATTTTCAGACATGCATATCAGACATGCACCAAAAATGAAATTACTGCAAGAGCCACGCGGTAGTCGGCCGGTAACTCCATTTTGGCGCACGTAGACACACGGCTTAGTAAAAGGACCCCATAGCTTGTTTAGATCTTATTTTAATGAAGGACATTTTGCCAGCAATACTGTAATACTTTCATACTTGGATTACTGTAATGTGATTTATATTTGGTCTCACTGAGAAACTACATAACAAACTTAAGCTTTTGCAGAACACCTGCTAGAATGATTTATAAAGCAAAAAATACAAGTGTTTTGCCATTGATGATAAAGCTTCACTGGCTTCTGGTAAAACTCAGGATGACTTCAAAATCTCCTGTTTTATTTTTAAAGCTTTCTTTTATGGATTAGCACCTGAACATTTGTATGCAATGTAGACCGTCATCAGTTCATACACATTGTTTGACTGTAATTTATTAATCTTTCCATCATTTAAAGGGTCCTCATAGTAAATGTTTAAATAATTATTTTCTTTTTCTACATTTGGAATGGTCTCCCTCTGGACATTAAAAAGGAATCTTCCTATCTTTTATTTCAATGGAAACTTAAGTTTTTGGCTCTTTAAGTTTATATATTGTTTTTTTTCCCTATGATGTCTTGTAATTCCCAAAGCTTAGTTTTTGCCTTTTAAATTTTAATCTGCATAGGGCCTTTTTGTGGAATAGGTGGTCAGCAAATGTTTAGATTAGATTAGATTAAGTGGGCTTCCTTGATAAGTCTATTTTATGAAGACACAAAGAGGGGCATTTTTGAAAGGGACGTCCATGTTTTGATATGGTCGTCCCTAGACTTGGTCGTTTCTGATTTTCTGCGATAATGGAAACCAAGGATGTCCATCTCAGAAACGACCAAATGCAAGCCATTTGGTCATTTGAGGAGCCAGCATTTGTAGTGCACTGGTCCCCCTGACATGCCAGGACACAAACCGGACACCCTAAGGGGCACTGCAGTGGACTTCATAAAATGCTCCCAGGAACATAGCTCCCTTACCTTGTGTGCTGAGCCCCACAAAACTCCCCCCAAAACCCAATACCCACAACTGTACACCACTACCATAGCCCTAAGGGGTGAAGGGGGCACCTACATGTGGGTACAGTGGATTGGGGGAGTCCGCGCCGAGGGGGGGTGCGCCATGCTGCACCCCGGGGGGATGCGCAGCGGCGACCCGCCCCGGGTGTCAGCCGCCCTCGCTACGGCACTGGTCAGGAGGGCATGGTAAGGATATGGTTTGGTCAAGACAATAATATACATCTGTATTCCCCTGCAGGTATTTTAGAAAGGCTCAGCAACAACAGATCCTTTTCTAAAATGTCACTAAATCTAAGCATGTCCAAAATGCCAATCTTTACATTCTATGTAAAATGAGGTTTCATATTTTCTAATGAACCAATGAACCAACTACATACTAACAAGGGGACATCTGTACAGGCTTTTCATGGTGTTACATTTGACTAAATACATAATTTTTACCATGTGTTTTCTAAAATGGGCCATATTTGAGAGGCAATTTCAAAGGGACGTCCAAGTCAGAATAGGAACGTCCATCTCAAATGTATGTTCGAACAGGATACAGAATAAGCAGACATTAAAAAAAAAAAACTAAGGGGTCCTTGTACTAAGCAGTGGTAAAAAGTGGCCTGAGGTAGTGTAGGTGTGTGTATTGGGCATGCACTGAGCCAGTTTTTACCATGTCTGCAAAAAAGGGCTTCTTCTTTTAATAGGACGGGGAAAGGGCATGCGATAAAACTGAAACCGTTGTGCATCCAAACCGGCCTGAGCCCTTAACGCCACCCATTGATCTAGCGGTAAGGGCTTATGCACTACATGCCAATTACCTCCAGAAACAACGTGTGTTGGAGGAAATAAATAAATCATCCAGGCGTTAAGGGCACATGCCAAATCTAAAAGTACCGCCAGAGGGCACGATAGCCTGGTGGTAGCCTCGTTTAGGCATGCACTGCACGCTAGTAGTGCCTAACATGCCTTTGTAAAAGGGCCCCTAAAACATCCAAATTTTTGAACAGGGGAGAACAAGGGACATGGACATCAATATAGAATCATTCTTACAAAATGGCCATACAGACATCCATGCAGAGCAGGAAGTTAGCCTGCTAGTTGGTGCAGTAGACTGTACACCAAGGGACACAGGTTCAAATCCAACTTTTTTTGTTGTAATTGTGAGCCGTCCAGGAACAGAAAACTACCTGTACACCACTTCAATAGCTTTCAGACTTGCAGGTATGTTATATATTTAGGTACAGTACGCGTTTCTTTTTCTGGAGGATTTACAATTTAAACAACAACAAAAAAGTTGAAGTGGAATTTGACTCTGGGATCCTTGGTTTACAGTCCACTGCACAAAACACTAAGCTATTCCTCAGACTTGCTTCCTATTGTGTTAAAAATGCCCATAACACCTGAAGCTGTTATAGATCCTGGTATCCCCTTCCAGTTTCACTTACAGGGGGGAGGGAGGGGACAGCAACCACAGGGGATTAAGGCGGTATCTAATTCCTTAATCTCTCCAGTGGACAGCTGCTGAGAGTTCATTTCTGTACCCTGGATGTGCGTGAAACAGGTCTAAATAAAAATGTACTTTTTTAGACATTGATACTTCTTCCCCTTTAGCAACCATTGTTGGATGTCCAGATTTCAAGCTCTCCCTAGTCCAATCCAGGACACACCCAGATCACACTTCTTGCTATATGGATGTACTACAGTGTTGGATGTCTCTATTCTGCCTTTGCAAAATCAAGATTTGGACGTTTCAAGCCTCTTGAGATGTCCATATCAGGGGCATAGCCAGACAACAGATTTTGGGTGGGCATAGGCAAGAAGTGGGTGAGCACCAAGTGTGCTCCCCCCCCCCCCCAACCACCACCCAAAAAAATATATCAGCTGGTGAGAAAACGCTTCTTTCCATCTTGGCAGTCTGCAGCAGGCATGCACTGAAAACTGAGTATGCGCAGGTGCCGTTATTGTGGAGAGTAGCGTTTTCGTTACCATCAGGGGGAAATCTTGAGCTGGCCGAGCTTGGGATCCCCACCAGCTACCACTGGTCCATATGCTTCAAAAATGAGTGCCATGCACAGTTAACTATAATTTGAAAAAATTACTTTCCATTTTAAAGAACAGTACCAAAAAAGAGGCCTTACAGGTCCACAACAAACAACAAGCAGTAGAGAACAAAGCAGACCAGGATGCCAAGAAATTCTTTGTTGAAAAGACCCAGTTCTTTATTGAAAAATACACGAAGCGGCCACATTTCACCAAAATGGCTCATTAGGGGTTTGACAAAACACTAATAAATAAACCACAAATCAAAATGAATAAAACTCATACAAATTATTTAAAATTATTTCATAAATATTACAAATAATACCATATGTATAAATTGGGCATGCAGGCAGAACCGTAGCGAGGGGAGCTGACACCCGGGGCAGGTCGCCGCTGCACCCCCCCCCCCGGGTGCAGCACGGCGCACCCTCCTCCCGCTGGAGCACCCCCCCCCCCGGAGCACATACTTCCCCCCCCCCGGAGCGCATACCTGTGGCGAGGGACGGGCAGGAGGGCCGATCCGCCCCAACTGCACGTTGCTGGGGTGTGTCGGCTCCACGCTGGTTCACTGCTCTCTCTGTCCCGGAACAGTAACCTGTTCCGGGGCAGAGAGGGCAGTGCACCAGCGCGGAGCCGACACCCCCCAGCGGCATACATCCGGGGCGGACTGCCCCCCCCCTTCCTACGCCACTGCATGCAGGAAACCTAAAAGCTGACACCATACCTATGTGAAAACAAAATTTAATAACATACAGACCTGAGGACCCAAGCATTAGATGATTTTAAAACCGAATTAAAAACCAATGAGTTTAAGTGCAGTGATTGGACAACACCATAATATAACGGGAATGAAGAAATATATATCACAAACAACTGTGAAAAACAGCATGCATATTCATATCCAACTGGGAACTATACTTCCCCTTGCTGTTGAATGATCATCCAAGACTGCCTAAAAATGGTACAAAATAAGAATGTAAAACTTAAAAACAGAAACTTAAAAAAGTAGGGAATCATTAAAAAAATAAAAAGGGATATAAGGAGTATGTGCTCTGGTGTACTTACAATCAGCAGCTCTTAAAAACCATGAAAGCAGTTGAAGGCAGGCAACAGCTTCTCTTGTCCTGCAATGATATCAACCATGCTGTATTTGAAACTCCTTTAAATGCATACTGGGGGGGTCAAAGGTTACTACCATTCACAATTTAGTAAAAAGGGAGTCACTAAAGCATCTTAAAAGCAGGTAACGAGCTAAAAAACGTAATTAATTAACTAGTCATGTAGTTTAACGAAAATGACTGAAAAACATTGGTACTATTACAGAATTCAAAAACAAGGGTAGAATCTAAATGGATATGCTTGGACCACCTAAAATCGCTAATTTTCTAAGAAAAAAAGCTGCTATAAATCAGCTAAAATAACTAAAATACTTTCAGCAGCCATCTTTATTGCGTTCCAATGACAATAGTTTATTCAATTTATTCAAGAAGGCATACCATAATGATCCAACCTAAACACCCGAATCATACAACACAATGAAACTTGCTACCAGACAAGGACACTTAATTTCTCTCTTAGCCACCTAATTCACTCTGTAACTCATGTACTTTAACGCAACTACCACTCTGTATTTCTCATACTGGAATTGGCGTTCACCATCACGGTACTATGTAAGCCACATTGAGCCTGCAAATAGGTGGGAAAATGTGGGATACAAATGCAACAAATAAATAAATTGTGACATCACTGGAGCAGGAGGAGCTTGAATGAACTCGAGGAACAATGAAATCCTGCTTAAAAACTTCCAAGCATATTAAAAAATGCATAACTAAAGATACTAATGTGATAAATGTCACATGAAATGCATACTGTTTGTATAACATTACACCAAATTAAAAAGACATCCATAACATGAATATGTAAATACAATTGTAATCCCCTGTTAGATTGGGATTACTGAAGAGAGTAAATCCCTGTGAAAAGTCAGTGGGGGAGTGAGTGTGAGGTTCTTACTTAGGTGGGAAATATAGTGCCCATGTTGGGGTGAGTGCCAGCTCTGGGAGGAGTTTGAAAGTAATAAAAGTAGTTGCATGTCAAAGCACATGGTCTTTTGGTTGCCTGCAGATGTCTTTTAGTAGTCTGAAAACCCCTGTCAATAGATCTGCAGGAGACAGGGGAGTCCTGTTGGAAGGAATGTGACCTTTGACTGACAAAGAGGAAGGCTGCTACGTAAAGTGGGAACCGGAGGATTAAGAGTGCTACGTGTGAGCACAGAAGGGTGTCAACCCAAGAGAAGTGAGATTGGAGACAGGAAGAGCTCTGTCCCAGGTCCAGGGTGGATCAAGAGAGGGATCACCACTGGAGGAGGGTTAGACAGTGAGGGGTCTGAGCCTGCTGGAGATAATTTGAATGGGGAGGAGAAATCAGCCTTTGGGATTTAGCACTGCCTCCCAGGATAGGCAAGGACAGGAGCACTTGCCTCTTTGTAAATAGTCCTGACATATCCAGGTGTTCCCCATGGAACAACAAAAGGTAACTTTCAGTTATTCAAGAGTACTTCAATCAGTTATGTTGCCAGTATATTTGAATATTTGTACTGCTGTAATTGTCTATTGCTCATGTTTGATTTATTCTTACTGTACACTGTCTTGAGTGAATTCCTTCAAAAAGGCGGTAAATAAATCCTTATATATATATATATTTACCAGCTGCTTGCAGCAGAAGTTCAATAAATGTTGAGTTGTTGTTAAGCTCCGGAGTGCAGTGTGGTTCCTTGATTGAAGAGCTGAGTGGAACCCTGAATGGTAAAGTGTCTCCTAAACCCCCAGATCGCTATTCCGGACCATTGACCCACCCCAACTTGACTGTAAGTGGACTGAAAGGAGGTGTGGGGTAAGAATGACCCACCTGAAAGTGAAGACTGTGAGTTTTGAAGTGAGAAAGATAATAAACTTCTTTTGTGGCCCGAGTCCAGAACTAGACCCTGATGAGACCGAAGTTACACAATTATCAGTCAAACATATTTAAATGAAACTGGAGGAACTTAAAGACACTTGCAACAAAGAAAACACATAAACAGTGGTGTTCCTAGGGGGGCTGACACCCGGGGCGGATCGCCGATGTGCCATGCCCCAGGGTGTAGAGCCCCCCCCCCCCCCCGGTGAAAGGATACCCCTGGCAAAAGAACCCCCCTGGGTGCACGCCGCTGGGGGGGGGGGGATGCCGCGCACCTGTCTGCTTCGTTTGTTTGCATGTTCCCTCTGCCCTGGAACAGAAAGTGCCACTGCACATAAAAACAATCAGATACATTGAAAAAGTATCTAAATTAATAAATGCAAAAATATAACATAGAGGGGCATAATCGAACGGGGCCGGCCATCTATATGGGCGGCCATCTCTAAGGCCAGCCCCAAAAAGCGGCATACCGAACCGTATAATCAAAACAAGATGGCCAGTCATCTTTCGTTTCGATAATACGGTCGGGGCTGGCTAAATCTCAACATTTGGGCCGGCCTTAGAGATAGCCGACATTAGAGATCACTGCCATTGGTTTTTACCGATAATGGAAACTAATGGCAGTGATCTCAAACCCGGCCAAATCCAAGGCATTTGGTCGTGGGAGGAGCCAGCATTTGTAGTGCACTGGTCCCCCTGACATGACAGGACACCAACCGGGCACCCTAGGGGGCACTGCAGTGAACTTCACAAATTGATCCCAGGTGCACACCTCCCTTACCTTGTGTGCTGAGCCCCCCCAAAGCCCCCCCAAATCCCCCCAAAACCCACTCCCCACAACTGTACACCACTACCATAGGGGGTTGGTGACCACTGGGGGAGTAAGGGGAGGTGAAACCCGATTCCCTCCGGTGGTCATCTGCTCAGTTGGGGCACTTTTTTGAGGCTTGGTCCTAAAAATAAATGGACCAAGTAAAGCCGGCAAAGTGCTCATCAGAGCCGGCCTTCCATATCTCGTAACCACGCCCCGTCCCGCCTTCCATACCCTATCGAAATGCCCCCTTGAACTTTGGTCGGCCCTGCGACGGAAAGCAGTTGAAGCCGACCAAAATCGGCTTTCGAATATACCGATTTCGCCAGCTTCAGGAGATGGCTGGCTATCTCCCGATTTGTGTCGGAAGATCGCCGGCCTTCTCCTTCGAAAATAAGCAGGTCAGTAACATAGTAGATGACGGCAGAAAAAGACCTGCACGGTACATCCAGTCTGCCCAACAAGATAAACTCATATGTTCTACTTTTTGTGTATACCTTACCTTGATTTGTATCTGTCTTTTTCAGGGCACAGAATGTAGAAGTCTGCCCAGCACTAGCCACGCCTCCCAACCACCAGCCCCGCCTCCCACCACCGGCTCTGCCACCCAATCTCAGCTAAGCTTCTGAGGATCCATTCCTTCTGAACAGGATTCCTTTATGTTTATTTATTTATTGCATTTGTATCCCACATTTTCCCACCTATTTGCAGCTTCAATGTGGCTTACAGAGTTTGGTTATGACATAATCATTCCATGATATCAGATACAATTAGTAATGTACAAAGATTAAGTGAGGGAAGAAAGAAGGAAGGTGTTAGGCAGGATAGAAGGTGGACTTTAATAACTGGGTGAATTGGTGATGTAATTTTGTAAGGCTATGGGTTCTCTTTGTAGGCCTTGTTGAAGAGATGTGTCTTCAAAGATTTGCGGAAGTTGGTTATTTCGTCAGTAGCTTTCAGGGCTGTAGGTAATGCATTCCACAACTGTGTGCTCATATAAGAGAAGGTGGTGGCATGTATCAGCTTGTATTTTAGTCCTTTACAGCTGGGGATGTGCAGATTGAGAAATTTGCGGGATGATCTTATGGCGTTTCTGGGAGGCAGGTCCACAAGGTTTAGCATGGGGCGTCTGCGTGGATGATTTTGTGTACAATTGTGCATATCTTGAACGCAGCACGTTCCTTGAGTGGGAGCCAGTGAAGTTTCTCTCTTAGGGGTTTTGCACTTTCATATTTAGTTTTTCCAAATATGAGTCTGGCGGTGGTATTCTGGGCTGTTTGGAGTTTTTTGATAGTCTGTTCTTTACAGCCAGCATACAATGCATTACAGTAGTCCAGGTGACTTATTACCATTGACTGTACTAGGGTACAGAAGATATATCTTGGGAAGAAAGTATTTTAATCTTCTGAGTTTCCACATAGAGTGGAACATCTTTTTCATTGTGTTCTTCACGTGAGCATCGAGTGTGAGGTTTTGGTCAATGGCAACTCCAAGAATTTTTAGAATTTGTGCGATGGGGAGAGAACAATATGGTGTGGTTATGGTGGAGTAGTTGTTTTTGTTGTATTGTGAGGTGAGTACTAGACATTGTGTTTTCTCTGCGTTGAGTTTTAACTGGAATGCATCCGCCCAGGAGTGCATGATTTGGAGGCTTTGGTTGATCTCGTTGGTGATTTCGTTTAGATCATGTTTGAATGAGATGTAAATCGTGACATCATCAGCATATATGTAGGGATTAAGACTTTGATTGGCTAAAAGTTTGGCTAGAGGTATCATCATTAGGTTGAAGAGAGCTGGTGATAGGAGGGAACCTTGGGGAACTCCACATTCAGGTATCCATGGGGGTGATATATCTGCATTCGTTGTTACTTGGTATGATCTTGTGGTCAGGAATCTTTTGAACCATTTGAGAACTGTACCTCCTACTCTGAAGTATTCTAGTATATGTAGTATTCCATGATTAACCATGTCGAAGGCGCTGGACATGTTGAATTGTAGGAGGAGTATGTTGTTACCAGTTGCAATTGCTTGTTTGAATGAGTTCATTGCAGATACTAATACCGTTTCGGTGCTGTGATTTGACCGAAATCCTGATTGAGACTCGTGCAGAATTGAGTGTTTATTTAGGTAATCAGAGAGTTGTTTCGTCACTATGCCCTCCATGAGTTTGGTTATGAGCGGAATGGATGCTACTGGGCAATAGTTGGTTAGGCCCATTGTGCTTTTCTTAGCATCTTTTACATAATAACATAGTAACATAGTAGATGACAGCATAAAAAGACCTGCACGGTCCATCCAGTCTGCCCAACAAGATAACTCATATTTGCTACTTTTTCTGTATACCCTACTTTGATTTGTACCTGTGCTCTTCAGGGCACAGACCGTATAAGTCTGCCCAGCACTATCCCCACCTCCCAACCACCAGCCCCGCCTCCCAACCACCGGCTCTGGCACAGACCGTATAAGTCTGCCCAGCACTATCCTCACCTCCCAACCACCAGCCCTGCCTCCCAACCACCGGCTCTGGCACAGACTGTACAAGTCTGCCCAGCACTATCCCCGCCTCCCAACCACCAGTCCCGCTTCCCACCACCGGCTCTGGCACAGACCGTATAAGTCTGCCCAGCACTATCCCCGCCTCCCAACCACCAGCCCCGCAGTGGCAGTGGAGTAGGTAAGATGTTTCCCCTCTCCGCGGGAAAGAGACCATTTTGAAGCCTGTGGTTTACATGATTCGTGAGGTTTTTTTTTAATTGTTTGGGGGCGGATCTTATTAGGCTAGTGGGGCAAATGTCTAATTTGCATTGTGATTTGGTGTATTTTCCGAGCCATTGTGAGATTTCATCTGACGATATCGTGTCAAAGTTGGACCATGATCGATCTACTGGGCTTTCCCCAGGTTTTGGATCTAGACATTCAAGGATGCTTGTGTATTCAGTGATGTTGGTAGGTATCATGTGTCGGAGCTTTATAATTTTTTCATTGAAGTAATTCGCAAGATTGGTTACGGATGGGGTGTCTATGTGGTTAGAGGTAACCGGTGCAGTATTTAGGAGTTTGTTTACGAGTGAGAAGAGTTTGTGTGTATCCTTGTAATTTGGTCCTATTTTGGTTTTGTAGTACGTTCTTTTAATTTATCTGATTGTGTATTTGTATTTTCTTTGTAGCTGTTTTCAGTCTACGGAAAAGGTTCAATTTCGGATTAATACCTTTAAAATATTTGAACGTCTGTATCATATCACCCCTGTTTCTCCTTTCCTCCAGGGTATACATGTTCAGGTCAGTATGACAGATGCCTTATAAACAAATTGAAAAGCATTCATATTGTGAAATATATAAATTAAAATAGGCTTATTATATCAAAAACATAACAATCAAAAGCAGCAATATAGCCCACAATATGTGTATAACAAAAACAGTGAGCTGAAACTTTCTCATTATCTTTTAGATCTAAAAGTGGATGGCAGAAATGAGTAAAACAAAGAAGTTAATCAAATGCATGACAACAGATCAATCTCCCTATTCAAACGATGAGGTGAGACACTGTTGAACTCAAATATAAACTTCTGCTCTGTCCTAACCAATAACCTGTCAATATCCCCTCCTCGCCATGGTATATTAGGTTTTTGTAGAACAAAAAAATCTATATTCTTCAAATTTATGTCTTATACTCATTGAATGTTCAACTAATGGTTTGTCAAGTAGTTGTCTATTAATAGCAGTACGGTGTTCAATAACTCTTTTGTTGAGTGTGCATCTTGCTTTTCCTTTTCGTATGGGTACTGAAAATAATCTCACAGTGTGCATGCATGCACCAATCTATGACATTTCTTACCCCCCTGTTCCTCTCAGATCAATAAAACATGAACAGTAAGCTAGAAGGTGTTAGTTTAGCCTACCAAGCATTCTGGATTAATTTAGTAGCTTTATGAACCTTACTGCAAGAAGAGTGGTTACAGTCAGGGCCACTGAGGGGGGTGGGCAGGGGGACAAAAGTCCTCAGGCCTGGTGCCGGCAAGCGTCTTCTTGCTGCCTGCTTCCAGGTCAGTACTCCCCTGCTCCTGCGTGCCACACAGGACCCGGATGATTGCATTAGCACGATATTGCGTTAATGCAATCATCCAGGTCCTGACTCCCAGCATGGACAGGAACAGAAGAGGACAGACTGTGGAGGCAGGCATGCAGGAAACAGCTTGCTGCCCCTCCCCCCCCCCTTGTAGGCAAAGACAAAAAGGTATGGGAGCAGTGGTGCAAGCGTAGGGGGGGGGGGGGCAGTGCAAGTGGCTTGCCGGTGCCAGCGGGGTGGAGGTGGGGCAGCCTGCAGCAACAGCCCAGCTCCATCCCGGGCCCAGCCATGTCTCTCAGTGGCCCTGGTTGCAGTGCCTCCTGTGGGACAATGCATGAAAGGGATAGCCAATTATATGTAATGGTAGCACTCTGTTATAAGGATTATTAAGCTATATCCCCCAGCTCTTAGCTCCTAAAATCACTGACAAGCAACTGACCCAAGGCTCAGATATCATAAAAATAGAAGCCGCTTTATTTACATGCAGGTGAAGCAATCAAATAAAACAGAAGTAATTAGTATGTGAGACTACTATACTAATGCTAGCTCAGAGAAAAATAAACACACAGATGTTCTTTAAATGCGAACGTGTGAACCCTTATCAGGAAAGGTACAGAGTAAGCACATGGCCTCCCCTAGTCTCACAACTATTGGACCACCTGCTTTTATCCACTAGCACAACAGAGCTTGTGGTTCTAGAACCTGGCAGTACTAGGATCCTCACCTGCATTGGGATGAAGGAGCAGCAGGCAGGTGAGCATGTTCCAGTTTCAGCAGGATTGGGAATGTCCCAGCAGTGCAAAGATGAGCAGGGTGGTGCAGAGGAGTTCAGCAGAGTGCCGGGGAAGGGTTACAAGCTGAGACACCTGAGATGATGACAGCTCGGACCTGATGAGGTCACCAGATATCTCTTGGGTTTCTGGGATGTTTCTTTTATACAGTTCTGTCCAAGGCTCTGACCCCGAAGATAAAGTAAAGAATTCAGTTTGTTCAGGTCATTGTGACTTCACAAACCACAAAAGGTCCATTTTATGTCACTGAATATGCAGTTCTTGGAATTCAGCAAAGACCTCGAACCCAGGCACCAAAGTGTCTGGGATAAGTCAACCACAAGTCCTTATCTCTGCACAAGAAGTTCAAAACACTATGGTTGAAAGGTGATTGCATAACCTAAGTTGGCCACAAGCAGTTTCTTGCTGAATTGCAGACCTTGTAAATGCAGATCAAAGTTCATCCCGCATTGAAACAATGGCTAAAGTATGAGATTCAGGAGGGTGCTAACCAAGCTCTATTGGTAGCTATATATGCAGGGGTCTAAACCCCTTTTTTCAAGATGGCTGATGCTTATAGGGTGCTAGGCAACTTGAAATTCTAGCTAAAAAGAGTTGTGCTCTTGCTTACCCATAATGTGATAGGCAACCTAGCAATACTACTACTACTACTTGACATTTCTATAGCGCTACTAGGTTTATGCAGCGCTGTACAGTTTAACAAAAAGGACAGTCCCTGCTCAAAGGAGCTTACAATCTAAAGGACGAAATGACAAGTTGGGGCAGTCTAGATTTCTTGAATAGTGGTTAGGTGCCAAAGGCGACATTGAAGAGATGGGTTTTGAGCAAGGATTTGAAGATGGGCAGGGAGGGGGCCTGGCGTATGGGCTCAGGGAGTTTATTCCAGGCATGGGATAAGGCGAGGCAGAAAGGGCGGAGCCTGGAGTTGGCGGTGGTGGAGAAGGGTACTGAAAGGAGGGATTTGTCTTGAGAGCAGAGGTTACGGGTAAGGGGAGATGAGGGTAGAGAGGTAAGGAGGGGCAGCAGATCGAGTGCATTTTTAGGTTAGAAGGAGAAGCTTGAACTGTATGCGGTACCTGATCGGAAGTCAGTGAAGTGATTTGAGGAGAGAGGTGATGTGAGTATAACGGTCCAGGCGGAAGATAAGACGTGCAGCAGAGTTCTGAACGGACTGAATGGGGGATAGGTGGCAAAGAGGGAGGCCAGTGAGGAGTAGGTTGCAGTAGTCAAGGCGAGAGGTAATGAGAGAGTGGATGAGAGTTCGGGTGGTGTGCTCAGAGAGGAAAGGGAGAATTTTGCTAATGTTGTAGAGGAAGAAGTGACATATTATACATGTATAATTGAAAATCTCACTAATACAGCATATATGTTAGTACCGCAAACATGTGAGGCAATGCAAATAATAATCAGTAATATCAGCATGCTTAACATAAACAGTAAATATATGAATATATGTTCATGAAATGTGGAATGCAAATCAGACTGTCAATGACATGTCTTGAAGACTTGAATAACGGAGCAGTTCAGAATTCTGCATTCTGAGCCATGCAGGTACAAACAGGCTATATGCTACAAGAAAAGACAGTTCAAACGTTCTATAAAATGAACGTGCATAAATAATTGCTGCAGTTCCTTCTAAAAACAAAACAGGTTTAATGATAGAATATTGATATTAATTTATATAACCGAGTGTAGAAAAGCTCTGCCCAGAAAAAGCTGTAACAAAATAATAAACACAGCAGTGTTAAACAATTAAACTTCCTGTCTTAACTTCAAGGCCAGAGAAACCTTTAAGCAGTTTAATTTAAACTTGGATAACTTGAGAACCAAACATCCTGAAAAATACATGATGTGGTGTTACAGCTAAGACAGATAGGAATAATTTGATTTTAAAACTGTAGGTCTCTAAATTATATAAACAGCAGGAAAAGTTATTGACTAGAGCTGCTGGCTGCAGTACGGTGCCTACCCATAACAAATATTAAAACATCTTCATCTCGGCAATTATTTGTAACAAATAATGGGTTAAAAGGCACATGCCTTCCTAATACTCTACCTGGGACTAACTATTCAGTGAATTTATCACTCTAGGGAATCTCAGGCACTCAGTGGCTGAGAATAAACTATTGAGTAAGGCATAATTCTTTAGGAGTTTACCTTAATGGAATATTCTCAATTTATGAGGGTCCTCTACCTCAGGAGATTGAGGCCTTGGACTACAAACTCATAGATTCCTAATTAAAAACCCAGTAGGAAGGGATTGAGTGGATTAGTTTTGACCTGGTTTTCAACATTTCTAACAGGAAGAAATATTTTGGTGTTTAAAGACCTTGTCAAATCCTTAGAGGTAGATTGTGTATCAGGGATCCCACAAGGCTCCTCTCTATCAGCCATGATGTTCAACATATTTTTATTACAATTCTGCATATTAAATTGTCTCAGTCTGAATTTAGATTATATGCTGATAGGTACTAAGTATTGCTATACTGGGACAGACCAAAGGTCCATCAAGTCCAGCATCCTGTTTCCAACAGTGGCCTATCCAGTTCACAAATACCTGGCAAGATGCCAAAAAAAGTTCAATACATTTTATGCTGTTTATCCCAGAAATAAGTAGTGGATTTTCCCCAAGTCAATTTAATAATGGTCTATGGACTTTTCCTTTAGGAAGCTGTCCAGACCTTTTTTAAACCCCGCTAAGCTAACCACCTTTACTACATTCTCTGGCAACAAATTCCAGAGTTTAATTACACATTGAGTAAAGAAACCTTTTCTCTGATTCATATTAAATTTACTACTTTGTAGCTTCATCGCATGCCCCCTAGACCTAGTATTTTTGGAAAGAGTAAACAAATGATTCACATCTACCCATTCCACTCAACTCATTATTTTATAGATCTCTATCATATCTCCCCTCAGCTATCTTTTCTCCAAGCTGAAGAACCCTAGCTGCTTCAGCCTTTTCTCATAGGGAAGTTGTCCCATCACCTTTATCATTTTTGCCGCCCTTCTCTGTACCTTTTCTAAGTCCACTATATCTTTTTTAAGATGCGGTGACCAGAATTGAACACATTATTCGTGATGCGGTGATATTTATTTCTTGCTTGGCAATGATAAATCTGAAGAGGATGCATTTCAAATGTTAAGACTTTGAATGTAATCATTCAATGGCTACATAGAAACTATTTAAAACATAACTTGACTAAAACACAAATACTATTATTGACTAGTTATCCTTGTGATGATGGACCTGAGAATTTTGTGATTGATGATTTAACAGTTCCCATCATTAATACAATTTGGAATTTGGGAATCCTTTTTGATACTTCTTTATCCATGAAGTCACACATGACTAAAATTGTCAGCCAATTGTTTTTTAAACTGAAGATGGTTAGATTACCTGATCTTCTTAGCCCTTCCAGTTTTAGATTGGTTGTTCAAAACATGGTTATGCCATGCTTTTATTATTGTAATAGTTTATTGGTAGGACTAAATAAAAGACTTTTGAAGGCTTTACAGTTAGCTCAAAATGCTGCAGTGCATATTGTCTTTGGTATTTTACGATTTTGCCACATTAGTGCCCAACGTTCCCATATAGGATTTTATTATGGGAACATTGGGCACTAATGGGTTAAAAGCACTTCATTGGCTTCCCATAGAACAAAGAATAACATTCAAAATGTTACCAGTGGTGTTCAAGATGTTGAATAACCTAATTGTCAGCATTAGCCTGAGGCTTTAGGGCTTACTCTGTGTCAGCCAAAGACCTCTGGGAGAGAAGCTTTGACATTCTTCCCTCCCCTCCTAGTCTGATCCATGGGAATATCAATGAAATACTGGAAAGGTCCCACTTAAATTTCTTTCTGAGAAGTTCTGAGAGAAAAGGACATTTCTCTGGTAAGTGAACATTATTTTGCTCTGTGCTTTGATAGCTTAAAGTTTGGGGTTTAAAACAGGAATTGTAGGTTATTGATAGACAATTAGAATAATAATAAAGAAGCAAACTTTATTAACTAGTCTCCATACACTTTTCCCTATAGTTTTAGAACTTGAACTTTCTGCCACAAAGTATTAACATATAGCTTCTAGAAGGCACAGCAGGGCCTAGTTCAATATTCATTTCCACCCCCTCCCCACTCCCACCCATCCCTAGCACATCTCCATTTATAGTCAATTATTTTAATTAGGTTAACAATTAGAGTTTTAATTACATTTAATTAGTTTCTGAGAAGCAAACACTAAATAAATTACATATATACTGTACACCGCCTTGAGTGAATTCATTCAAAAAGGCAGTAAATAAATCCTAATAATTAATTAATTAATTAATTATGCCATATAATTTTAAGGCTCTTTATACTCTTCTAAAAGTTTTAAATAACTTTCTAATACTGATGCAGACAGAAATCCAGCAAAGAGAGGGGTGATATCTAGATTTTAGCATTGAGTGGCACATGCATGATTATCTCCCAGTTGGAGAGATGTTATATGTGTGTGCTCGATGCAAAGAGCTTCTAGCTCTCACAGAATGAGTCTGTTCTCTTGAGGCTAGAGTAGCAGACTTGGAAGAGCTGAGGGAGACAGAGAGGTACATAGAGGAGGCCTACAGAGACATTGTAGAGAAGTCCCATCTCCAGTCTGAAAGCACCTGTGCTGCCTAGGAGGATGGAGGTCTCCTAAAAGGAGGGAAGAAACCTGGAGAACTTGGAAATAATCCTGTAGCAAGGAGCAGACCACTAAGGGATGCAATATCCTCTTGCACAGAGGATGTATGTCCAGAAGAGGGGAGATACGATAGAAAGAGAACCCATAGCCTTACAAAACTACCCCACCAACCCATTCAGCTATTAAAGTTCACAGTTTATACTACCCTGCCTAACACCTTCCTTCTCTCTTCTCTTACTCAATCTTTGTACAATACTAACTGTATTTGATTTCCTGGAATGACTTTGTCATAACAAAACTCTGTAAGCCACATTGAGCCTGCAAATAGGTGGGAAAATGTGGGATACAAATGCAATAAATAAATAAATAAAATAAAATAAAATACTGAGTGCAGTGGAACAGGTAGATGTAAATTGCTTGTTTACACTTTCCAAAAATATTAGGACTTGGGGGTACGCAAAGAAGCTACTAAGTAGTACATTTTAAATGAATCAGAGAAAATGTTTATTCATTCAATGAGTAATTAAACTCTGGAATTTGTTGCCAGAGAATGTTGTAAAAGCAGTTAGCTTAGTAGGGTTTTTAAAAGGTTTGGATAAATTCCTGAAAGTAAAGTCCATAAGCCATTATTAATATGGACTTGGGGAAATCCACTGCATATTCAAGGATATGCAGTATAAAATCTATTTTGTTGTTCTTAGATCTTGCCAAGTACTTGTGACCTGGATTGGCCACTATTGGAAACAAGATACTGAGTTTGAAGGACTTTCGGTCTGTTGCAGTATGGCAATATTTATGTTCCTGCCATTTCCCCATATACTCACAGTTTTGATGTTAACTCTTAAGTCTGAATCAGCCATTGACAGGGTCAGTTTGTGCAGTACTTTCTGGTCAGGAAAAATCAAATTTACCAGGTCTGGTCCCACAACCTGTTCCTGGTGCAAATTTTATACAAATCCCAGGTCAGAAACACAGTCTTTCTGAGCTTAACTTTATATTTCTTGTTATACTGTTCCAGCAACAAGGCAAATCAAAATTTGTAATCCACAGGTCAAAGTAGTCCATTCACTTTTATCCCCATAACCCACATTCAGCACCAGTTTTATCTAACCTGGGTCTTGCGACACCACTAGCTCAGTTCCACCTTCCCAACCTGGGTCACAAGAACACTATATACTCACTGCTCCTCTTGTCCTTTGCCTCTCTTACACCACACTCTGGCTCATTCCACACTCTCCATTCATCACATTCCTTCTTGGTTTGAGCAAGGGTGTGGGTCAAAGGTCCAGACTGGAGATCATGGGTATGAGAAAGAGTAAGTGAGGGCTTCTAGCAGATGTCTTACCAGTCCCAGGAGCAAGCGTCCTTGCTCCTGCTTCAGAGACAAACCATACTGTACTCCAGAGGTTTCATTTAATGCAAACATAACATTACTGAACTTTCTGTAAATGGAAGCCAAACAGTTTCAGTGTAACTCCATATGCAGTGGCGTACTAAGGGGGGGTGGTGGGGGCGGTCCGCCCCAGGTGCCAGTGGGTGGGGGGTGCTCTGCTCCCGCCGCCTCCTGTGGCCGTTCCCGCGGCGCCGCACATTAAAAAAAAAACCGGCGAAGCAGCGACGCAGGCAGCGCCTCGTGCCCTGCTTGTAAAAAAAAAAAAAATCAAATCTCCTTCCTTCTCCTCCTCGTCTTGATTGGAAGGCCCGAGTCGACGTCAAGACGTCAAGACGAGGAGAAGGAAGGAGATTTGATTTTTTTTTTTTTTACAAGCAGGGCACGAGGCGCTGCTGCGACGCTGCTTCGCCGGTGGGGAAGGAGAGGGGCGAAAGGGACTCGGGTGGGGGTGTTCAGAGAGGAGAAGGAGACTGGGGTGGGGGTCTCAGACAGGGGAGGGGAGAAGGGGACTGGGGTGGGGGTCTCAGAGGGGAAAAGGGGAGGGGAGAAGAGGACTGGGGTGGGGGTCTCAGAGGGGAAAAGGGGAGGGGAGAAGAGGACTGGGGTGGGGATCTCAGACAGGGGAGGGGAGAAGGGGACTGGGGTGGGGATCTCAGAGGGGAGAAGGGGACTAGAGTGGGGGTCTCAGAGGGGAAAAGGGGAGGGGAGAAGGGGACTGGGGTGGGGATCTCAGACAGGGGAGGGGAGAAGGGGACTGGGGTGGGGATCTCAGAGGGGGAGAAGGGGACTAGAGTGGGGGTCTCAGAGGGGAAAAGGGGAGGGGAGAAGGGGACTGGGGTGGGGATCTCAGACAGGGGGAGGGGGAGAAGGGGACTGGGGTGGGGATCTCAGAGGGGAGAAGGGAAGGGGAGGGGAGAAGGGGGTTGGGATGGGGGTGTTCAGAGGAGAGAAGGGGACTGGGGTGGGGGTCTCAGACAGGGGAGGGGAGAAGGGGACTGGGGTGGGGGTGTTCAGAGGGAAAAGGGGAGGGGAGAAGGGGACTGGGGTGGGGGTCTCAGACGGGGGAAGGGGAGGGGAGAAGGGGACTAGGGTGGGGGTCTCAGAGGAGAAAAGGGGAGGGGAGAAGGGGACTGGGGTGGGGATCTCAGACAGGGGAGGGGAGAAGGGGACTGGGGTGGGGATCTCAGAGGGGAGAAGGGAAGGGGAGGGGAGAAGGGGGCTGGGATGGGGGTGTTCAGAGGAGAGAAGGGGACTGGGGTGGGGGTCTCAGACAGGGGAGGGGAGAAGGGGACTGGGGTGGAGGTGTTCAGAGGGGAAAAGGGGAGGGGAGAAGGGGACTGGGGTGGGGGTCTCAGACGGGGGAAGGGGAGGGGAGAAGGGGACTGGGGTGGGGATCTCAGACAGGGGAGGGGGAGAGGAGAAGGGGACTGGGGTGGGGATCTCAGACAGGGGAGAAGGGGACTGGGGTGGGGGTTTTCAGAGGGCAAAAGGGGAGGGGAGAAGGGGACTGGGGTGGGGATCTCAGACAGGGGAGGGGAGAAGGGAACTGGGGTGGGGATCTCAGAGGAGAGAAGGGGAGGGGAGAAGAGGACTGGGGTGGGGGTGTTCAGAGGGGAGAAGGGGACTGGGGTGGGGGTCTCAGAGGGGAAAAGGGGAGGGGAGAAGAGGACTGGGGTGGGGATCTCAGACAGGGGAGGGGAGAAGGGGAGGGGAGAAGGGGACTGGGGTGGGGGTCTCAGACGGGGGAAGGGGAGGGGAGAAGGGGACTGGGGTGGGGATCTCAGACAGGGAGGGGAGAGGAGAAGGGGACTGGGGTGGGGATCTCAGACAGGGGAGAAGGGGACTGGGGTGGGGGTGTTCAGAGGGCAAAAGGGGAGGGGAGAAGGGGACTGGGGTGGGGATCTCAGACAGGAGAGGGGAGAAGGGGACTGGGGTGGGGATCTCAGAGGAGAGAAGGGGAGGGGAGAAGAGGACTGGGGTGGGGGTGTTCAGAGGGGAGAAGGGGACTGGGGTGGGGGTCTCAGAGAGGAAAAGGGGAGGGGAGAAGGGGACTGGGGTGGGGATCTCAGAGGGGAGAAGGGGAGGGGAGAAGGGGACTAGGGTGGGGGTCTCAGAGGGGAAAAGTGGAGAAGGGGACTGGGGTGGGGGTCTCAGAGGGGAAAAGGGGAGAAGGGGACTGGGGTGGGGATCTCAGACAGGGGAGGGGAGAAGGGGACTGGGGTGGGGATCTCAGAGGGGAGAAGGGAAGGGGAGGGGAGAAGGGGGCTGGGATGGGGGTGTTCAGAGGAGAGAAGGGGACTGGGGTGGGGTCTCAGACAGGGGAGGGGAGAAGGGGACTGGGGTGGGGGTGTTCAGAGGGGAGAAGGGGACTGGAGTGTGGATCTCAGAGGGGAGAAGGGAAGGGGAGGGGAGAAGGGGGCTGGGATGGGGGTGTTCAGAGGAGAGAAGGGGACTGGGGTGGGGGTCTCAGACAGGGGAGGGGAGAAGGGGACTGGGGTGGGGGTGTTCAGAGGGGAAAAGGGGAGGGGAGAGAAGGGGACTGGGGTGGGGGTCTCAGACGGGGGAAGGGGAGGGGAGAAGGGGACTGGGGTGGGGATCTCAGACAGGGGAGAAGGGGACTGGGGTGGCGGTGTTCAGAGGGCAAAAGGGGAGGGGAGAAGGGGACTGGGGTGGGGATCTCAGACAAGGGAGGGGAGAAGGAGACTGGGGTGGGGATCTCAGAGGGGAGAAGGGGACTGGGGTGGGGGTGTTCAGAGGAGAGAAGGGGACTGGGGTGGGGATCTCAGATAGGGGATGGGGAGGAGGAGAAGGGGACTGGGGTGGGGGTGTTCAGAGGGGAAAAGGGGAGGGGAGAAGGGGACTGGGGTGGGGATCTCAGTGGGGTGGGGGTGTTCAGAGGAGAGAAGGGGACTGGGTGGGGGTCTCAGACAGGGGAGGGGAGAAGGGGACTGGGGTGGGGGTGTTCAGAGGGGAGAAGGGGCTGGAACTGGGGGCTGAAAAAAGGGGCAGAGAGAGAGAGGGGACAGATCCTAGATGGAAGGGGGAGCGAGAGGGAGGGCAGACCCTGGATGGATGGGAGAGGGAGGGCAATGGTGGATTGAAGGGGCAGAGAGAAAGGGCAGGCAGTGGATGGAAGGGACGGCAGAGAGGGCTGACACTGGATGGCAGAGAGAGAGAGAGAGAGAGTGTGAAGACAGATGCTGGATGGAATGAAGACGGTGAAAAGAAGATGAGGAAAGCAGAAACCAGAGACAACAAACTGTAAATAAAATATATATTTTTTATTTTTTTTGCTTTAGGATAAAGTATTGTAGATATGTTAAATGTTTATAATAGAACATGTAAATAAGGTAATCTTTTTATTGGATTAATTTTAATACATTTTGACTAACTTTCGGAGAACAAAACCCCCTTCCTCAGGTCAGGATAGGATACTGTAACAGCACTATACTGTACTGACCCGAGGACGGAGGTTTTGGCCTCTGAAAGCTAAATGTATTAGTCCAATAAAATGGTATTATTTTACTTTCTATATTTGTTTTATTTCAATTTGTTAATTTGTAAAGTGGTGATTGGTACTTGTTAGTTTTTTTCAAATTTACATCTGCTGTCTTTATATTTTGCACAGTACTAGGGGACAGTTTCTGTTTCTGTGGTGTTGCATTGTATGCAGAGTCTGGCATTGGGGGTTCAGTTTAATTTTTGTCTAAATAGAAAGTTTATGATTACTTATTCTATAGTGGATTAGGGTGTATCTGTGTTTGTGAAAAAGACATGGCTTTCAGTTGGCATTGACTGTTCAGGATCTATGATCTGTACTATTCTGTCTGGTTTCATTTTACAATAGGTGAATTGATGTTCTAGTGCTCACTGTAGTGCTTAAGATGCTTTCCTTTTCCTTGTGTGACTCGTAGAAATGACTGCTTATGGTATAGTAGAATTGCTCTATAGGTCCTGAGTGTTTTGTATTCTCGGCATGTCTAGTACTGGATTTGGGGGGGGGGTGTTAAAAAATGACCGGCCCCGGGTGTCAACTACCCTAGGTACGCCACTGTCCATATGTATAGTAGAACTCCTCTGGTCCATTTGCGACTGTATACCACAATCTCCAAACCACACTTTTCTCCAACTGGATCTTTAGGGTAGGGGTTTCCTCAGTATATACACATTTACAAGATCTCCTGTCTTTTACCCACCCCAGGGGCTGGAAATAATTCAAGGCTGTTATCAACTCCTCAGATTCCAATCTGCTTCCTTCAGGCACAGGCCCTTTAGACAGTCCTCTTTCCAGAGATGCACTTCTGGAGTCACAACCTGGCCTTAAACAGGCCTTTTCTAGTCCTGCTCTTGGGCTGGGTTCCCCTTACCCACCCAGAGAGTTTCACACGATCCTAATTGCCACTTCTATGGGCAGCAACTGTTCCTCAATTCATCCTAAGTTTGCTAGGCCACTTTGGGATTCCTCTCTCCACCAAGGGTCCCAGGCAACCAAAGACCCCTGTCCCCACAAATCAGAGCCTTTTTTTACCTCTAGCTCCACCTCCCTTGTCAATCAACTAACAACCCACTTTCTTTCTGCAGTTTATTTCAACAACACATCCCTTCGGGCTGGGCTTCCTTCCCACCAGGATTATCAAATGTTATACCCCCAGTGACTCCAGGAAAAAGCTGGCACCACCCAGTAGTCCCTATATAATTGGGGATCATATTCTTGTCCTGCTTTCTTTGGTATTGTAGTCCATTTTCTTGGCCAACTTTCTCTCCCATTCCAGTCTCCGAGGGCCATTCACCTTCTACGGAGAGGTTTCCATATTCATCCAGAGCCCTTCTTCAGTTCATCTGGAACCTGTGCTTCTTCCTGTTTTTTTTCCTTTTTGATAAAAGAGAATTGCTAGGAGACACTGAAGGTTGAATCATTAATGATTTGTACCCACAACACTTGGGTTGTTTGACAGAAGAGAAACACTATATAGCATAACACTCACCATATCAATGACTAGTTGCTGTTCAGCTCACAAGTTAGCTTGTATGTGAGGATCCTGGGCCAAATGTGCCTTTTCAATGACATATTCTAAGTGTCCCAATATAGTATGCAACTTATGTGCTACTGTCTCTTTCTCTAAGTTCAAAACTTAACAGTTTTCTTGCCTCTCATTTTAACTGTTATGTGTCTGTTCTAGTAATAAAAGTGAATCTTCTAATTCATGCCGACAGTGATACAGCTCAGATTCTATTTGCCTCATTGTGCAATTAACTATCACTAAGTTACAAGTGATCTGTGTAAAAAGTGTCTGTACACTGAAATTTCTAGTGTTAAATACACTGAAAAACTTTTGCTTCTAAAACCAAGGATATTTGTAAGCCATTTTATAATTACAGTCCAGCACAAAACTGAACCAGGCCATTTAAACTATTTCACACTAGTGCCATCTGTGGCTAGTTCAGCAGTGCTAAGTAAACATTCACAGAGAATTCACTGAGCATAGCAAGTAATGTGAATAAAGAAAACACAACCTTGATAGTGCTTACTAATGACACAGCAATACTTTATCACATAAGGACACGCTCTGTTTTCCTGGAAATGAACAAAGAAAAATACAATTTAAACATCAGAAAATAGTTATATTTGCACAGCACTATAGGCTTGTCACTATATTATTAATCAAAATTAATTATCTAGTGGCAATATTCTGTTATCTTAGTGGAACCTCCAAATTATAAGAGGAGCAGTTACAGTTGCAGTGCCTCCCGCAAGGACACTGCATAAAGAGGTTGGCAAATTATATGCAATGGTAGAACTCTGTTATCATGGTTATTAGACTATGCCCCCTTATGGGTATCTTAGCTCGTAGCTCCTAAAATCATTAACAAGCAACTTACACAAGGCCCAGATATTATAAAAATAGAACCTGTTTTATTTACATGCAAGTGAAGCAAACAAATAAAACAGAGGTAATAACTACTATACAAATGTTAGCTCTGAGAAAAACAAACACACAACTATTTTTTAAATGTGAACATGTGAAACCTTATTAGGAAAGGTACAGAGTAAGTACACATACTCCCCTAGCCCCACAACTATTGGACTACCTGCTTTTATCCACTAGCACAACAGAGCTTGTGGTTATACAAGCCTGCAGTGCTGGGAACTTCATCTCTGTCAGGATGCAGGAGCAGCAGACAAGTCAGCAGGTTCCAGCTACAGCAGGCTGTGGAATATTACAGCAGCAGAGATGAGCAGGGCAGTGCAGAGGAGCTCAGCAGAGTGCAGTGAGGTTTGATGAGGTGAGGAGACTCTTGAGATGATGAGATCACTAATTATTGAGTCTCCAGGATGCCTCTTTTATACAATCCTGTTGCCTGTTAAGTACCATCTTTTGTATAAATTGCTTTTGCTTACTCATTATGCATTGTATCATGATATTTCTACTTATTTGAAGCAAGCAGGATTTAACTAGAACTGGTGTTTTATTTTCAGTTATAGTGTCCGAGGAATGGAATAAGTTGCCTTTATAATTGAAGGCTGAATCAAGACTTGCCTCTTTTGAGAATATTATGAGGGACTACTTATTCTGTTTGGCATTTTTTGTGCCCTCTTCATTTTGCTGTTTTATGAACTCATTGCTGATATTTTGCTGTTGCTTATTTTGCAATGGTCCTTCACTGTCTGACTATGCATTGCCATTTTTATTATGTATGTTTGTTTTGCATTTCCACCTTGGATAAAGCCTATAAATCACAGCAAGAAAATTTCCCTCTATTATTCTTGTTATAGAAGGGGCGGCTTCAGACCCTCAGTGAGCTTATCATAACGTTTTTGGCTCACTGACTCAAACCGGTGGCTCTCATTTCTCATATAAAGCCTACCTCGAGAATCCTCATTAGCCAACCGCTCCTATATGTCAAGATTTACCTCACCAAGGGGCGGTACAAAGGCGCGGTAAAATTTTTAGTACGCGCTAAGGATTACCGTGCGTTAAATGCTAGAGATGCCTATAGGCATGGACAATTCATTTGCAGATCATGGAAGAAAAACAGAAATTTTTTTAGCATTTATGAAGCATGTAAAGTGCAATGATTTTTATCTCTTGTACTAGTTAATTTTCCATGTCGACCATGAGGAATAAATGAAAATTATTGAAACTCTTGAAAGAAAAACAGGATAACAACATGATTTCAAATTGTTTTCAAACACAAAACCCCCGATATTCAGCTGGCGGAGGGCAGCACTTTTACTGCCTGCTTCCGGCATTCAACTCAGATATTAAATGTGGCGCCATTTCTAGTGACCGGCATTGAATATCCAGGTTTTTCAATGCTGGCTAGTGCATGACCGGTTAAGTGATATTCAGACTTAACCAGCCATGGTTTAGCAGGCAAAGATTGGCCTGTTCTTAATGTGACCTTATTTGGCTGCTAAGCCTGGCTGACTAAGGGGCCCTTTTACTAAGCCTCATAAGTGTCTACGTGCACCCAAATGGAGTTACTGCCCTGCTACCATGTGGCTCTTGTGGTAATTCATTTTTTGGCCCCCAACGTCCGATATGTGCCGTCTGGAAAATAATTTTTATTTTTGGCCGTGCTTATCGGACATGCGCCCAAGTGGCATTTGGTGCATGTAGGTCATTACCAACTGGTTACCTCGTGAGACTCTACTGCTAGGTCAATGGCTGGCGGAAAGGTCCCAGACCCAAAATGGACACGCATCAATTTTCATTTTTTGCACGTCCATTTTCTGCAAAAATTTTAAAAAGGCATTTTTTGTTGGTGTGCTGAAAAATGATTCTGCGAGTGCCCAAAACTCGTGTCTACACTACGCAGGCCATTTTTTTCAGTGCACCTTTGTAAAAGGACCCTAAGTTCCTTATATCGGGACTAACTGGTCATGCCCCTGAAACGCCCCATCACCAGTTTTATTTTTAGTGCTAGCCGGGCATTCTCAGTGGTGATAACTGGTAAAATGCTGCTGAAAAAGACCAGTTATCCACCAAGATGCGAGGTTAACCAGTGGTGGCCGTTCCTCGACAGTTAACTTGAGCTGAATATCAGGTCCATCATGTTTAATATCAACTTGATCAGCATGCTCAGGTATCATTGAGTATAGTAATTAATTCCAGGCATTTTCTAGAAAGGAAGTTAGAGTAATAGAAGGCACAGATTATGCTCTGTTTCAATAAGCCAGGTTGGAGAGACATGTTTGACAGTTTGAGCATTATAATAGGCAAAATAAGAATGTCTGAATAAATTACAACAGCTGTAATATGACCTCTCAGCTTAACTATTCAGTCAGACAGTTTTCATGCGCTGCTATGGAAATTTATAATTAGGGAGATGAGCTGACAAGATGTTTTAAAAACTGAATTTAGTTAACTAACAGCATTTCTGTAACGGAGATGCCCTGTTTGTGTGCTAATGCCATATAGGACATAACAAGCTGTCATCACTGGAATGATACAATGAGACTTGCAGGCACATCCCAACCCCTAGAAAGAGGCAGTGGTGGAAAAATGGTCACCACTGCCACAACATTTATGAGCCGTCTGATTCTATTAGGACTACCAATCAGAACATTGATCTGCTTGTGCATGCTTAATTTGCCAGTATTCCACATTTTGCACCACAGCACCCAAACTCTAACAGATTTTCTCAAATAACTTCTAATTTTGAGATAGGTAAACTATAAGTAGACAGAGCACTATGCATACATATTATGGAACTAAGAGAACTCTGGGAAGCACTGGTCTCTCTAAACTGAGCAGGTGGTATTTCAATATGGGAGCCCATAGTTTATAGCTGAGGGCATATAATTTCAGCCGAGCAGAGTTGTGCAGTATCTTAGATAGTTTAGGATTGCCTAGAAATGTGAGGATGGATAAGGTTAAAAAATTGGGGGTGATTGGATGGAGCGTGGAAGTTGATGGGAGAGATTTATAGAGGTGCTTTGTTTTGAGTGTGTTTTTTGGCAGGTAGAGGGTATTCTCTGGAGGGTAGTGGTTGAGAAGGAAAGTGTGTGGAGGGTTTAGTTTTGTTTGTGAGAGGCATTTTCTATGTTGTAATTTTTCTCTGGGATTATTTGTGTGCTTAGTGACTTCTTCGGGGATGAGTATTATGCTGTGAACATAGGAGCCAACTTTTCAAAATGATTGGGGGTGCTGAATTTTTTTTTAGAGGTGGTGCATTCCCCCGCCTCCTCCTCCCCCCTCCTCCTCGTCCCCCACTCCTCCCCCTCCCTCCCTCTCCCTCCCTCCGAGTTCCAGGCCCCCTCCTCCCTCCCTTCCTCCGGGTTCCAGGACCCCCTCCCTCCCTCCGGGTTCCAGGCCCCCTCCCTTCCTCTGAGTGCCAGGCCGCACCCTCCCCTACCCTCCTTCCAAGTGCCAGGCCCCCTTCCCTCCATCTGAGTGCCAGTCCCAACCCCAGCCCGACATCTTCTCCCACTACAGTCCTCCGCCGGTCCGCCCTCACCTTCCTGCGTGTTGTCCAGAATTTTAAAACTCATCTTACCTTGGGGTCCCAGTGGCAGCAGTGAAAGGTGAGCAGGTTCTGACTCCGGCCCGCAGAGCTGAGAGAGAAGGGAAAGCTGAAGCGCCGAGCCTGCTCGCCTTTCACTTCTGCCACCGGGACCCCGAGGTAAGATGAGTTTAAAATTCTGGGGTGGCACGCAGGAAGGCGAGGGCAGACCGGCGGAGGGCTGTTGAGGGAGAATAGGGCGGGCACTGGGCAGGTCGGGCTGGCTGGAAAGGGAACTTCTGGATCCGACTTCCGGCGGGTGAAAATATTGGGGGTGCTCGAGCACCCACAGCACCCACGGAGTCGTTGCCTATGGCTGTGAATCTTGGTGGGGGATGGTGGTGTTTCCTCCTTGGCTTAGAGTTTTTTGTGGGTGAGGTGCTGTGGAGTTCTGTGTAAGCTTCTGCAGTAGGCAGTGCTTACCTGTGGTGAGCAGTTTTCTGGGTCTGAATTGCCAGCAGTATTTTGTGGAAGATAGTAGGTTTTTGGGTCCTAGTGTCAGTAGCGTTTTGCAGCTGAAAGAGCTGTGCTGGGCTCTGGCACTGTTTGCTTTTCATGGCAGTGAGGTGCTTTTTATTTTGACATGGCACCGCGGAAGCCTTCCAAAGCTGACATTGGTGTGAGTAAAGGTTGAAAACAGGTGGAGAAGAAAAGGTTTAAGTAATTCCTTTCTCCTTCTCTTTGTGAGGTACCCCAGGGCTTTATCCTTTCACCCACCTTATTCAATATTTTTTTTATCAATCCCTCCTTCCCAATTACAATAATTCAGTATCAGCTCTTGGTCCCTAATGCACCTAAATGTAAAGCTATTCATTTCCCCAAACTCTGCACACCTGTACCTTCCACACCTCGTATCATGGAACTTGTTCTTAACTTCTATGATAAAGTAAAGATTCTGGGAATAATTTTTGACTACAAACTAATCTTTAAATGACATATTGACAAGATTTTCAATTCTTCTTTTTTGCATTACAACATATTAACTCAGTTAAGCCATATGTATCCTCATATCAGAATTATGATCTTCTCCTTAGTAATTCATTATTCTCTAGTCTACCACTACCTTCCCTATGGATTTAAAACTTGTTCTGTCAACCGCCATTAAGTTACTTCATAATGCTCAGTGTTTTGATCATGTTTCTCCATTATTAATCATTGGCTTCCAGTACCCACCTGCATCCCCTTCAGACTTCTGACCCTGGTACACAAGTCTTCTACCTTCTACTCCAGATTACATCGCCAGTCTCCTGGTTCCATACACTCTCATGTGTACACTATGATCATCTCAGAATGCTCTCCTACCACTGTTTAGACATCTCCCATGAAATGGCATTTTGTTATGCTGAATCAAAACTCTGGAACATTCTTCCACTTCAAATAAAAACAGAACTCTCCCACCCAACATTCAAAAAACTATTTAAAACCTGACTTTTCTGTCAAGTGTTTAAAGCTCACATATATAATTAATGGTTTCTTCATATTTTTTTGCTACCTTACTATTTCCTCTATCCACCCTTTTAACTTATTTGTGAGACTGTTAACTGCCATTGCATTTTCAGTCTGATGGGCAGTTTATCATATCTGTGTAAATAAATAAATATTAATGTGGTTTAATATTCTATATTTGTCTCATCAGGAAAACAATTTCAGGCTGATTTCAGCCTCTGCTGCTCTCATCTTGTCCATGTTTTTCTGAATCCTTTTTCTTTCTTATTTCACTATTTTAGCTTGCTTGCTTTGTTTTTTCTTCATTTCCATCTTTCCTTATGCATCCGTTTATCTAGTATTGTTCTTTCTCTCCTTTTCAGCTCACATTTCTCCATCTTTTTCCTTTTCTATTTTCCATTGAAATGTCTTTCATATTTATTCTTCCTATTAATTTTACTGTTAAACACAGTGATAATTAACTAGGTCTCATTGCATAAAATGGGACCTGTGCTAAAATAGCATGAGCTATCGTTAATCATTTATTAAATTTAATATACTGCTTTCCTTGTGAGCAAAATGAAGTAGTTTACAATAAAAATAATAAAACAAAAAAATTAAAGAACAGAAGGGAACTCCATTTAAAAAATAGGAAAGAACATTCTTCCAGACTCATACAAACACGTGGAGGGACATTTTTGAACAGGGACACCCATCTCTAAGGGCGCCCATCTCTGAAGACATCCCCACAAAGGGGCAGGGCATCCCGTATTATTGAAACAAGATGGGAGTCCATCTTTCCTTTTGATAATGCAGTCGGGGACACCCAAATCTCAACATTTAGGTCGACCTTAGAGATGGTCGACCTTAGAGATGGATGACCTTGGTTTTCGCTGATAATGGAAACCGAGGACACCCATCTCAAAAATGACCAAATGCAAGCCCTTTGGTCGTGGGAGTAGCCAGCATTCGTAGTGCACTGGTCCCCCTCACAGGTTGGTGACCACTGGGGGAGTAAGGGGAGGTCATCTCCGATTCCTTCTGGTGGTCATCTATTCAGTTCGGGAACCTTTTCGAGGCTTGGTCGTGAAAAAATTGGACCAAGTAAAGTCGACCAAATGCTCATCAGGAATGCCCTTCTTTTTTCCATTATTGGCCGAGGACGCCCATCTTTTAACCACGCCCCCATCCTGCCTTCGGTACACTGCCGACACGCGCCCATGAACTTTGGTCATCCCTGCGACGGAAAGCAGTTGAGGACACCCAAAACTGGCTTTCGATTATGCCGATTTGGGCGACCCTGAGAGAAGGACGCCCATCTCCCAATTTGTGTCGGAAGATGGGCGTCCTTCTCTTTCGATTATGCTGCTGTAAGGGCCACTTTTGCAAAGCAATGGTACCTGTACTGTCGTTTTGCACTGTGCACCATTTCTGGAGCTGAAAAAATACTTCTACTTTTTTAGTACTGTGAGATTACCTAGTGGTAACCAGGCAGCCCCATGCACTGCCAGGTTACTGCTGGGTTAGTGCGGGAGCCCTTATCACCTCCTAAATAGGTGGCATTAAGGGCTCCCCAGGAAATGGCTGTGTGGCAAGTGTTTCACCTTACCACACAATCATTTCCTTTTTCTAAAAATAAAACGTTTTTTTGGGCAGCTGTAAAAGGGGGCCTCAATGCATAGCAAACCTGCATGCTGTTGCCACCACAGGGCCCCTTGGTAAAAAGGGCCCTAAGAATCCTAGGTACTAAAACCATCACAGTTACTAAGAATGCATTCAAAAGCACTAACAACCAAGATATAAGCAGCATACAACCTAAGCTAAACTATACTACCATCAACTTCCCCATTGCAGGAGCAGTCCAGACTCATGAATGGAATGATAATTGGAGCAAATGAGTATTTAAAGAGGCATGAAATGATGTATAAGAAGCTTCAAGTTAGAGCTGCTGTGGCAGTGAATTCCATAGTGAAGGAGAAATGAAGTAGAAGGCACTGACTCTTGTGGATTTCCATTGAGCTTTCAAGGGATGTGGAATAACAAGTATATTGTCTTTCAGAGATCGGAGGGTATGGGAAGAGGTGTATGGGATCACCAAAGAGGCAAGATAGGCAGGGTTACCACTGTAGAGAACCTTGTGTGTCAGAGTGAGAATTTAAAATTGATTCTGAAATCTGTAGTTAACCAATGCAGCTGCTGGAGCAATGATGAAGTCTCATCATATTGCTTGGCCTGACACAAAATGTGGGCTGCAGTGTTTTGCAGAGTCTGCAGACGTTTTAGGTTATATTTAGCAATCCACACATGTACAATATTACAGTAGTCCTATCTAGAATGGAGGAAAGCATAGAACAAGGAGCAGAGAGCATCAACATCAAGCAAATTGTGGATCGATCTTACTTTGCACAAGAAAAGAAAAGCGTTTTCACAACTTGGGAAATCTGAGGAGCAAAGGACAGTGATGAGTCAAAAATGACCCCAAGATACTGAAAAGAAGAAACAGGAGCAATATATCTATTGAACAAAAAAGAAGTGACATTTGGTAGAAAGAGTGAACCAGAAATCCAGCAAGCCACTTTCTTTTCAGTGTTCAAAACAAGATGATGATCTTTTAGCCATTATGCCACTGAGTGTTGTTGGGCAGACTGAATGGACCACACAGGTCTTTATCTGCCATCATTTACTATGTTACTATGTTACTATGAGTGTAAACAGTCCTGAAGAGGTTGCGGATCAATAAGTTTGATTCAGTATAGTAAACCAGGAGAAAATTGTCTGCATATGAGTATGAGCTAATCCATAAGGACTGAGGGGTCCTTTTATTAAGCTGAGGGGAAAAGGGTCCTGCGCCAGTTGTGGGGGCCATTTTTCCCGTGCGCCAGAGCCCTTTTTACTGCAGTGGGTAAAAAGACCCCAGGCACACATGGCCATGCAGTAAGATAACTCTTACTGCATGGCCATGTGATGGGGAGCCCTTACCACCACCCATTGAGGTGGCGATAAGGACTCCCGTGCTAACCCAGCAGTAACCAGACAGCACACGGAGATGCCCATTTACCACTGGGTTATTGCCTCATAAGCCATTTCTGGGAGGATTAAGCAAGATTATGCACGGATACATGGAAGAAGATTACGTTCGTTTCACTATCCAAGCTAAGTAACGTTTTTTTCGTTATGTTGTATTGTCTTCAGATATGAGTGAAAGGGTGCTATGCCATACACAGTATGAAAGGAGTTTATGTAGAGTTGTTTTGAGACTGATGATTAAGGAGGTCCCCTCTCTAACTAAAAGGCGTGTCCTTTAAAAAGAGGAGTGTCCGGTTTCACTGAGGTCTTTTTTCTCCACCAACTTTCATAATTGGGAGTCTATATTCACCCTTGAACACTTGAGTCATTGTAGAATCTTCAGAATTGTGGTGATCATATTCTACAAGTTCCATAATTTGCAGTTTTCTTTTTCCCCCAGAAATGGTGCACACTCTGGGCAGGATTACCACTGGTGGCTGCGTTGGGCGGTAGTAGTCTCAGAAGAGAGAGCAGTAAGACCGTGTTGGACTTATCTAGGGTTACCATATGGCTCCAGAAAAAGGAGGACAGATTGAGCAAAACCCGGACTGGATCAATGTGTCCTCCTTTTTCTGGATGCATATGGTAACCCTAGACTTACCGCCACTCTGTAAAAGGGCCCCTGAATGAGTAAAGCTAATGGAATAACAAATAAATTAAAAAGCATAAGTGTGAAGAAACAGTGTGTTTTAAGCCTGTAAAATGTATTGGATATTTTCCTGTTTTAATTATGTCCTGAAGTGTATTTTTCCTATTTGGCCAGCAGGTGGTGTTTCTTTGCTGTAAAGCTGTTATTGGGAACTGAATGTTTTATTTCTTTAACACAAGCAGGAAGCAAGAAAAAATATACCTTTAAAACCTGTTGACTGCGCTCTGATTGGCCTGGAGTTTGAATTTACTCAGCAGTTGTTGCTGCTTGTAGCTTCAGTTTCAGCCCAGGAGAAAAGAGAGAGAGAGAGAGAGCGAGAGAGAGAGAGAGTGCTTTTTGCTGAAGCCCTGTAAAAAAACAGTTATATTGATAACTGGTGGACAGCTATGTATGTCCTGAGCTTCCCAAGTACTTTCTAGGATGTATTCAAATGTTTGGTTAGTTTTCTAATTGATCTATTTTTCAATTACTTGTTACTATTTGCTATTTGCACTTTTTGTTTTTGTCCTCTCTTCCAAGTTCTGAGAGTAAACACATTTGCTCGTTCTGCCTGTCTGGACTGATAAAGAATTCTGGTGATTTGGGTGTTGGGTCTATGAGTACTTTCTGGGAACTGTGGGACCACTGGGAGTGTGGCCCCAGTAACCTAGAAATCACTGGGGATCATTTCAGAGTGGGAAACTCACCCAGAGGTGGTTGTGACCCAGTCGATGGGAGGAGGGTGCTAGTGTAGAACACAAGCAGCAGGTGCAGGTGGACATGAGCTGTGCTGGGGATAGACCCTCTAAGTGGCTGCTGGGTAACCCCAGGTGGGTGGCTAGGCGTTTCATGAAAATAGGTGAAAACACAGACCCCTAGGAAACACATGTGAAGGGAGAAAGAATTGAAGAAGATGTTTGTTGAACCACTTGGAAGGACTGTTGAACCAGAAAAGAAGAGAACCAACTGAATCAGAAATGCCAAGAGAAGACAGGTGACGGAGTAAAAGGTCATGATTAATGAGATCAAATGCAGATGAAAGGTCTATTGAAACCAACAAAACAAATTTAGCTTGTTCCAAGTTGCTATGAAGTTCACTTGATAAAGCAGTGATCACAGTTTTGGTACTGAAACTGGCCCTGAAACCTGACTGCCATGGGTGCAATGCATTAATGGATTCAGTATAAGTCTGAAGTTGATCTAGGACTACCGATTCCATGATTTTAGAGAGGAAAGGCAAGTTTGACACAAGCTGATAGTTTTTGGCCTGCATGGGGTCTAGATGTGACTTTTCAACAATCGGTTTAATAAGGGCTGTTTTCAGTGGCACCAGTAATGTGCCAGTGGATAAATTGTTGGTAAGGATTTAACATAAGCATGAAAGTAAACCAATGGAAAGTCCATGGAACAGAATGTATTATGTAAGTACATCACTATTTTAGAAAAGGATTCCAATGAAGGGATGTTAAAGGAATCCCAAGTGGCAGATAAAACCTGAGCAGAAGTAAGAGGATTAGAAGGCACAGTAAGTTGTAAAAGGCTTGCTTGAAGTGATATAATTTTTGAGGAAAAGTAGGTGGCTAAGACATCAGATGACAGATGAGTAGTATAAGTAGCTTGAGATGGGGAGCTAGTAAGATTGTTAAAAACTCTAAAATGCTGTTTGGCAGAACTGGAAGCTTGCTGAATTTGGTCAGAATAAAATGTTTTTTTTTTTGTTTTTTTTTTTCAGTACAAAGCTGCATCACGTGTTATGCAAGCCTAGCAGTTCTCTTAGAAGTGTCTGTTTTCCACCAATGATTCTCTTGCCCCCTGGCCTGGCACTGACATAACTTCAGACCACTATGAAACCAAGGCTGGTGGCTGCTCAATGCTGGACAAAAGAAATTGGGGCAAAATGGTCAATTGCTTCATGCAGCACAAAATTCCAAGTAGCCACCTGCTCATCTAGTGGCAAGTCCTGGAAATCACGTAAAGAAGGAAGAGAGAGAGAGGATCTACATGGCTGAGCCACCTAAACCAGAACCCATTGGTACCAGGCTGCCTCACCGGAACAGAGAGAGAGAGACTGAGAGAAAGAAAAGTAGCAATAGTCAGACCAAGACACTGGCATGGATCGAAGTGTAGAACAGATAGAGGAGAATGTTGAGATGTAATAATCAGGTCCATAGTATGACTGAGTTGGAGTAGAAACATGCTGCGCTAAGCCCAGATCAGAAAGTAAAGAAGATAGATATTCAGAGCAAGGGTGGCCAACAGATTAGTATCTTAACCTATATCTTCATAGTTGAAGCTCTAAATCAAGCCTATTATTATTATTATTATTATTATTATTATTATGGAGTAACCAGCATCAACAGTGAAGAGGAGGTTCCGATATTTGTCATGGCTAAACCTAACCAGTCTGGTTTTCAGAATTACCATGATGAATATGCATGAGATAGATCTGCGTTCAATACGTCTCCTCTATATGCAAATCTATCTCATGCATATTCAATGTGGTAATCCTGAAAACTTGACTGGTGACTCCAGGAGAGGATTGAAAAGCATTTTTAGGGATGTGCATAGGCAAAAAACAATTAGTTTATTTTGTAGTTTACAGAACTGTTACCAATTTAGGGTGTTTCTATTCAGTTCATTTCATTCATGTGGTTTAATAAAAAAAATATGTAATTCAAATTAGGATTTTTTAATGTTTGCATTAATTTGTAGGTTTATGCACATATGTGATAACATTATGGTTACAAATGCTAAGTTTACCTCTATTACTTCTCACACAAAATCTTGCTTTCCGCAAAGAATTAGGTCTAAAATAGCTCACCCTCTTGTTCGTTCCTGTTTTATTTAATCTAGGAACTTTACTTCCTGTTATGATTCTGCTGAGACAGGCAGGGGAATGACTGGGGCTCGCTTCTGATTGGCATGTCAGGGATTGAGCTGACGTCTGAAGCAGCAGACGTCAGAAGTCATATCAATTTAAACTTACCTCTCCCCAGGGGCGTATTTGCGTGGGGCCACAGGGGCCTGGGCACCCGCAGATTTCGCCCTGGACCCCCCTACCGCCGTCAACCCTCCCCCGCCTACCGTCGTCACCTACCCCTGCCGAGGTCCACTTCCTCCGGTCCGGTGCCTTTAAAAGTATTACTTCAGCTGGCGGGGGACCCCCAACCACCGCCAGCCCAGCCGAGGTCTTGTTTTAAGAGGTTCTTCCATCCTCGTGCTATTGAAACCTGCCTGCATCCCTTCCAGTTTCGGACTGAGTCTGACGTCGCAGCACGTTGACGTCTTGCACGTACAATGTGCTGCGATATCAGACTCAGTCCGAAACTGGAAGGGATGCAGGCAGGCAGTTTTCAATAGCACAAGGATGGAAGGACTTCTTAAAACAAGACCTCGGCTGGGCTGGCGGGGGTTAGGGGGCCGCCGCCAGCTGAAGTAATACTTTTAAAGGCACCAGACCAGAGGAAGCGGACCTCGACGGTGGTAGGTGACGGCGGTAGGCGGGGGAGGGTTGACGGCGGTAGGGGAGGGTTGACGGCAGTAGGGGGGGTGGCGGCCGGGGGGGCTATAATGTGCCCCCTCACTCTAGCCACTGCCCCCCTACCGCCGAACCTCAGATACGCCCCTGCCTCTCCCTACAGCCTATGCTCTAGCGTTGATTCCTGTCATCTGAGCCTGATTCCCTCACTCAGTCTGTGCTTGTGGCACAGTGTGTATTCTTGCTCTTCTCGTTGCTTGCGGTTTCTGTGTGTGCTGGTTGTTACCAGCGTGTGCTTGATTGCTTCACTACACTGCACCTGGGTCTGTCCTCTGCCTGGTTCTGGTGTTGTTTTGTCTGTGGTAAGCTCTTGTCCCTGCTTTGTTTGTTTAGTTTCCCTTTCCTCAATGTTAACCCATTATATGCAGAGCTTGGTATTTGCTTTCTGAAAGTCCTGCCTCTGTTAGGCAACCTCTCTGTCCGTTGTAATCATTCCTGCTTGTTTGTTTTAGTTTCCCTTTCCTCAGTGTTAACCCTTTATGTGCAGAGCTTGGTATTTGCCTTCTGTAAGCCCTGTCTCTCCTAGGCAGCCTTTCTCTGGTGCCTGCCTTATCCTTTTCGGTACTCTTGTGTGCCTGCTTCTTTCCTGTCTTTATTTGAAAGCAGCCTTTTCCTTCAGCCTGTTTTTCCATGTTTAGTCATTCCTGTGGAACTTCGCTCTTGTACAGTCTTTTCTACAGTGTCCCATTCAGTCCCTGGCTTTCCCTTTTCCCCTGTGGGCTTTTCCCTCTGCTACCTGTGTTTCGGTGTAGCCTTTGTTTGCATTCTCTTCCTCTGGTCGTAGTCTATATCTGCCAGCTTTTTTCTGTTGCCCCTCCCTTGTGTCACTAGCTAGTACTATGTGTGTTGCATGAGCTCAAGTCCCTTTGAGGCCCCCTCATTGTTCTTTTTCCCTTCTCTAGTGTATGACTCAGTTTCAGTTCTACTGTGAATCCCGTACGCTTGGACTCTGTATGAGTGGGTTCCGGATCAGCCTTGCGGCCCACCTGAGTGGTCTATCTCCCTTTTGTGGTGGTGCTTGTTGATTGTCCTGAGTGTGCGGGGCTTTGTGGCCATGGTATTGCTTAGCACCTGTTTGGTCTACCCTAGGCCTTGGCAAAGGTCCTTCCTAGCCTCTGCCTAGGCACAAGGGCTGACGAGCAGAATAACACTTCCCTAGCATGTCTTGACATGACATTTATCCAGTAATAAATTGGGGTAATTGAAATCAAGCAAATCACACAAAGCTGCAGCTCCAAGTGAATGCTGTAAAGGTCCCTGTGTGCAATCACTCAAAAATACGAAAGTAGAGATTAAAGACCTCAATCAAATACTATTCACAATCTCTCTAACACATAACATGTACTAGGATGGAACTTATGAATCTTTGGTCAGAAAAAAAAACACTTCATAAAATGGACTTATTCTAAAAACATCAACAGCTCTGAATCCAAAAAATACTACTAAAATGCACTGCATAAAGATAAAACAAAACAAAAAAACCTGCTCAATAAAGAGAGGCAACAAAGAGTTCCTTCTTAATGTAACCCAACCATAGCTTCAGCGCTGCTCAGTCTCTATTACAGTAGCTGGTATGGCTATTTGTCACAGTGGTCAAGGGTGAGATAGTTTCCCCTGAGACTGAGTACACTTCCGCTGAATGGTCTACAAATGTTTACAAATTACCTATTTTAATATCCTGGGTGTGTGTTTCCCACAGCAGCCACTGAACAGGAAGAGTGTTATATTTGGTAGTGAGCCCTTGGACCTAGGCCAAGACCTAAGCCAGATTGAACCCATGCTAGCAAAAGAGACTAAAAGGCCACGAGGCCCAGCCCACGACAAAGGAAGTAAAGGTGGAGCACTCCTACGGGCCGCAAGGCCGAACTGGAACCCACATGCAACAGAGTCCAAATGCACAGACCACAAGGCCAAACTGGAATCCAAACAACCAGGAAGAAAGGAAAAAGGAAGGTCTCCTATGAAAATACTAGGCTGAGGGAAAACCTGCAGCAGCCAGGCAGCACCCGCTGCAGTGAACACACATGAACGGTCAAAGACCAGTACACGCAGACCCAAGCAGCGCAAAATGTATTGAGCTTTTTTGGGATCTTGCCAAATATTTGTGACCTGGATTGGCTGCTGTTAGAAACAGGATGCTAGGCTTGATGGACCTTTGGTCTGTCCCACTGTGGCAATACTTATGTAGGATCTTGCTCTGTTTGACTGCATGCTCTCACACTCATATATGACATAGCAGGCTCAAGGATTTGCAAGTCATCACTGTCTTGGGTCTCACTTTTTGGTTAGCTACCCTACCAGTGTAAAAATTCTAAGCCCTGTCAAAGTAAGTCACTGCTACAGGGCCTGATAAAGTAAGGAATTTTGAAAATAAAGCTGTATGAATTTTGTTAAATTAGTAAATCAAGAAACAATCTCTGTTCAAATTTGGAAAGTACAAAACAAAGATAAAAATATCTTGGATCTGATGGCAGTTTAACAGCAGACTTGCTAGGATTTTAGCACAAAAAAGGAGGTAAATTGTAAGAAAAAATTTAAGGAAAATCATGCTCTTGTGTTGCCTTAATGCAAAAATCTGTCCCATTTAGCTATGCATGAATTGATGCCATTAGTCAATAATAAGGCACTTGTACCATCACTTATCTAAATCCCCTATTATACTATTTTCAATCTCACAGAATATAATCTCTTCTAAGAAACTTTAAGAAAATAGCACGTTTTTCTTTTATAAAGGATTACCAATGGATGAGCATTACTGCCTAGTGTATCTTCAGTGCATTATCTGAGACCATTTTATACCACACTGGAGAATATCTGTATACAGAAGGACTGTTTATCTATATACCTCTTACTGTAGGCCTGAGAGCTATTAAGTCAGCCAGATTTTCAGGATACTCTCAGGACTTTGAATATGCATAAGATGCTTTTGTATGCAATGGAGGCAGTACATTGTGAAAACAAATATTGATTTAAGAGGGCTATTCACTTAATGTGCATTCAATTCAAGTTAGAATATGTTACTTTTACTATGGCATTCATAGATTTATGTGTGCTAATCAATTGTTAACCTCTTTTAACATTATCGTGGGTAGCAAGTAGCCTTCTAACAGTCAATGAAAATGATGAATCTAAAGTGGGATCTAAGAAGGCGATCTTCAAAAATGTCAGAGATGCAGAGTCTCTGGGGATTTCTATCAGAGGACTTTGCAACAGCTTTTCAAGGAAAAAACATGAGCATACTATCCCTTTGGATGCTGTCCTGGAAAATGTACTCAAAGATGTTTGCTGGATATTTCTGTTGATATTTCTTTCAATAGAAAATAACATACGTGCTGTAGGTTGGAAAATGTAGTCTACATATGTAATTTCCTGTCCTGTACTTAAACATTCTAACTCTGATCTGAATGTGGGAAATGTGTATTTGTGCTTAACCTCCATACAAACCTTTTTCTTCAGATGAGAGGAGGATTATTAAAAAAAAAGAGTCTATTCATTGTCACCTGAAAATTAAAGTGTTGTTTTTGCAAATTTGCATGAAATTTGATAAACATGTATTTCAGTACACTACTATAAGCATTCCATGATTTCCAAACTGTTGTTTTAATACTTTACTGTTAAAAAAATATTAAGGGGCTTTTTTTACTAAGCTACACTAGGAAATAGGCTTAGTACACCCTAACATGGGACTTTCCCACATGTTGAGCTCATTTCTAGCACGTACATAAAAATATATATTTTTTCAATTTCTTGAATATATGGCTGTGCACTCATTTTTGCATTAGCATATGGTCATTACATAAGGACATAAGAGTAGCCATACTGGGTAAGACCAATGGTCCATCTAGCCCAGTATCCTGTTTCCAAACAGTGGCCAAGCCAGGTCACAAGTACCTGGCAGAAACCCAATTAGTAGCAACATTCCATGCTACCAATCCTGGGGCAAGCAGTTGCTTCCCCACGTATGTCTCAATAGCAAACTATGGACTTTTCCTCCAGCAACTTGTTCAAACATTTTTTAAACCCAGATATGATATGTGCTTTTACTACATCCTCTGGCATAGAGTTCCAGAGCTTAACTATTTGTTCCATGAAAAAATATTTCCTCCTATTTGTTTTAAAAGTATTTCCATGTGACTTCCTGAACATCCCCTAGTCTTTGTACTTTTGGAATGAGTAAAAAATCGATTTACTTCTACTTGTTCTGCACCACTCAGGATTTTGTAGACCTCAATCATATCTCACTTTATCCATCTCTTTTCCAAGCTGAAGAGCCCTAACCTTTTTAGCCTTTCCTCATCTGAAAGGAGTTCCATCCCCTTTATCATTTTGTTCACTCTTCTTTGAACCTTTTCTAATTCTGCTATTTCTTTTTTGAGATACGGCAACTAGAACTGAACGCAATACTCAAGATGTGGTCGCACCATAGAGCTATACAGAGGCATTATAGTATTTTTGGTTTTATCCACCGTCCCTTTCCACATAACATAGTAGAAGACGACAGCTAAAGACCTGCAAGGTCCATCCATTCTGCACAATAAGATAAAATCATAGCATATGATGCAAAATATCATATATATTCTTGATCTTGATCTGCTCTTGCTAGCTTTGGACATCCTCCCCAACTACTGGAGTTTCCATTGAAGCCCACTCCAGCCCATCCAGATCTGTCTAGACATAATCAGGGCACAGACCAAGGCAGTAAGAGCTAATGTGTTATCTGTGCACTAACTAGTTAGCGTGCGGCAGTGCAGGAACGCCCACTCTCTGCTCCCTGATAAAAAAGTTTAAAGAATATTTAACACACAGTTGATGGTGAAACTAGCACAGGACATGTTAGCGTGTCCTCCATTAAATCATTTACTCTGCATTAGGTGCATGTTGACACCTAATGTGGCTTAGTAAAAGAGCCCCTAAAATTTGATATATTATTGATGAATTACAATAAGCACATTAAACTTCACTTCTTATTTTCTCTGTTTTGCATCAAGCTCGCACACAACACTTTTGCTCTCTGGCAACATCATCTCATCCACATGCATTTTGCACTGATAAATTTTGGGTGTTTTTCAGACAAATTTGTTTTTACCTGTTGCTAAGGCTAAGTCCATGTATCTCCCGTCCAGTCCATCCATCTATATGTATTTTATTATGCACATGCATTGAGCACAACTAAGTGGGAGGTGCCAGCAGAGAAGAAGAGTTAGACCCATGATAGTGCTATATAAAAAAAGAAGAAACAGTGGTTCATCATACTCTTCACTGGCCACAGAGAAGAGCCAGGCCCACAGTTGCACATTGGAGAATAAAGAGCCAATGGGATTTCTATACCCTGCTGGTCAAAGTAGCGGATTATACCAATGGCAGCATTGCTGTAACTGCCAGCCATAAGAGAAGGCCAGTAAAAGGAAGGAGAAAGGGATAAGGAGAAGAAGATGAGAAACTGAAGGGAGCAGAGAAAGAAAGGGAGGAAACAAAGTAGAGTGGCAAAGAAGAACGAAGGATTAATGAGACAGCCAACATAGATTTAGTGAAGGGGAATCTTGCCTCACCAATCTATTACATTTCTTTGAAGAGGTGAACAAACGTGTGGATAAAGGCAAGCTGGTTGATATTGTGTTTCTGGATTTTCATAGGGAGTTTGACAAAGTACCTCATGAAAGGCTTTGGAAGAAATTGGAGAGTCATGGGCAGTGGCGAAGCCAAGGTTGGCCTCCCTTGGGCTCAGGCCCACCCACTAGCAGCACACCTGTGATGTGGCTGGTAGGGATTCCCAAGCTCCATCAGCCAAATACTCCCAACAACTGTCCTTCCTGCATACCTTATAAATAGCAGATCTTCACCTGCAGCAACCAATGACTAGTACATACTGTTTGCACTGGCCCTACAGCCTTCCCTCTGATATATTCCCGCCTATGTGTAAACAGGAAGTTACATCAGAGGGAAGGCTGTGGTGCCAACATGAATGGTGTGTATTAGTTGCTGCTTGCTGCTGGTGAAAATCTGCTACTTAAAAGGTATGCGGGGGAGGGGAAAATTTGAGAGTTCATATGGTATGCAGGCGAGAGAGGGAGAGACCAAACCACTTGTGGGACAGGGCAGAGTTCTTCTACCCACCCATGCTTGATCTAGGCCCACCCAAAATTGTGTGTCTGGCTAAGCCCCTGGTCATGGGATAGGAGGTAGTGTCCTATTGTGGATTAAAAACTGGTTAAAGGTTAGAAAACAGAGAATAGGGTTAAATATTCAGTATTCTCAGTGGGGTAACCCAAGGGGTCTGTGCTAGAACCGCTGCTTTTTAACATATTTATAAATGATCTAGTGATGGGAGTAACTCATGAGGTAATTAAATAATCTGACAACACAAAGTTATTCAAAGTCATTTAATCACAAGAGGATTGTGAAAAATTACAAGAAGACCTTACGAGATTGGGAGACTGGGCATCCAAATAGCAGATGACGTTTAATGTGAGCAAGTGCAAAGTGATGTATGTGGGAAAGAGGAACCCGAACTATAGCTACATAATGCAAGGTTCCACGTTAGGAGTCACAGACCAAGAAAGGGATCTCTGCGGCAGCGTTGGTGATATGTTGAAACCCTCTGCTCAGTGTGCTGCGGCAGCTAAGAAAGCAAATAGAAAGGTATTATTAGGAAAGGAATGGAAAACAGAAGCGAGGATGTTATAATGCCTTTGTATCGGTCCATGGTGAGAACGCACCTCAAATATTTTGTTCAGTTTTGGTTGCCGCATCTCAAAAAAGATATAGTGGAATTAGAAAAGGTACAGAAAAGGGCGACGAATACAATAAAGGAGATGGGACAACTTCCCTATGAGGAAAGGCTGAAGTGTCTAGGACTCTTCAGCTTGGAGAAAAGATGGCTGAGGGGAGATATGATAGAGGTCTATAAAATAATGAGTGAAGTGGAATGGGTAGATGTGAATCATTTGTTTACTTTTTCCAAAAATACCAGGTCTAGGGGGCATGCGATGAAGCTACAAAGTAGTAAATTTAATACGAATCAGAGAAAAGTTTTCTTCACTCAATGTGTAATTAAACTCTGGAATTTGTTGCCAGAGAATGTAGTAAAGGCGGCCAGCTTAGCGGGGTTTAAAAAAGGTCTGGACAGCTTCCTAAAGGAAAAGTCCATAGACCATTATTAAATTGACTTGGGGAAAATCCACTGCTTATTTCTGGGATAAACAGCATAAAATGTATTGAACTTTTTTGAGATCTTGGCAGGTATTTGTGACCTGGATTGGCGACTGTTGGAAAAAAGAAGGTTGCTGGACTTGGTGGGCCTTTGGTCTGTCCCGATGTGGCAATACTTATGTACTTATGATAAGAAGAGAGGAGAGGAAAAGTGAGGGAGGAGACAGATTGGATGAAAATGAAAAGGGGAGGACTAAGTAAAAACCATATACTGTTTTCCATATGCATCCAAGTGTGTCCATGCTTATCCCATACTCTCCACCCCCACAAACAATTGCAGTTTCATATCACCTCACTCAAACAGACCTCTGTATTTATACCCTAGACAGAATCCAAAGCCATATTGCATCCTGAATTGTACTTTCCTCACATATACCCTACCATGCCACTCAACCCCACCCAGTTAGAATCCACACAATCTGACACTCACACATACATACTCCATCTATTACCTATTGTATTGACTTTTGAATTTAGATGGTAAATGTTAGATCTTATCGCAAAAGGATATTTTAATGTATGCAATTGCATCCAAAAGAGTATTAAACATCTTAGATAGAATAATCTGACCTCAGTGGTGAGTAAATTAATGGAAATGCTTTTCAAACAGAGGACAGTGAAGTTTCTGGAATCCAATGAATGATAAGAGCTGAGGCAGCATTGTTTTATCACAGGTGAATCTTATTATACAGGTCTATAAAATACTGATTGTAGTGGAACAGGTAGATGTGAATCGTTTGTTTACTCATTCTAAAAATACTAGGGGGTACCAAGTCTGGTTACAGAGAAATAGAAATAATGAAAAACATGCCAGTACCAATGCTGTGTAGGATCGACATGAGTACAATGAGCATAAGCCATGATAGCGGAGTCAGCATTTCCTCTATAGTGACCCGTAGTCAGGCACAGGTGGCCCGACAAGCAGAAGCAAGAGAGACCGCCTCTCCAGTTCCAAATCCTGAGCCAGTCCAGGTGGAATCAGCTGACCAAGCGGCAGAATGAGGCATTCCAGTGCTTCCAACAGCACCAGTTCCTGAAGTGACCGGGGATGTGAGTATGGAACACCCTGACTTAACTGTCATACCTATTGATCAGACTGTTGACCCTAATCTGTCAGAGTCACCAGCAGAGACTCTTCCAGTTATGGATACTGATTTAGGACAGAGACATGCTTTTCAGGAGGTACAACACTGACCCTGATCTGGAAGCCCTCAGGCAGAGGACTGGTCAGCCAACCAATGAGACTTTTAAAGAACTTATCCTATGAAAAGGGGGTTTGCTGTGCATAAAGACTGATCCCGTTGATCTTAACAGGCCCTGGATAGCAGGCAAGCATCTTATAGTGCCCAAAGCATATAAAGAACAACTCCTACAGATAGCACATAATATTCTACTAGCAGGACATCAGGGATTGGCATGCGCATGTACTAGATTGAACAAAATCACACACTAGAAATCCATTCAGTGAAAAGTAACCAATGTGCACAAAAAGGAAGAAAAAGTCTCAAATAGCTCAAAATCTAATGAAGATTTAAAGAGCTGAAAGGATCTGAACGATCTCTTACTCTTCATCTTTGGCAAAAACCTTCCAAAAGGACTTAACATAGTGCTTCACAATACTTCTCAATATTCTTTAAATATTATTTCTCATTATATTATTTTTTACTTTATTTTTTGACAATTTATGTACATATCAAAATAAAGCACCAAAAAACCCCAACATTTATCTGTAAGGAGCCTATTAATACGCAGAAACAGAGCCCAGCCATCACTTTGACAACGCACACACCCTTGGGCCAACAATGGCCAGTGTTTCGCTTAGCTGCTTCATGGTCCCAGATGGTAAAGTGTCTTCTAAAAAGAACAAAGATATGTTATGATGTGCTTTCAAAATAATCTGTGGCAATTTATAAAACAAGCACAGTCTCATACAGGCTTAATACACAGTCTTCTGCAGTAATCCTTTCACAATGCAACAGACAAAATGGCTTCTATTTAAAGAAGTTGTGATGTCAGATGACTCCAGACAGACCAACCAATGGCAGTGGCGTACCAAGGGGGGGGGGCTCCGCGAGAGCCGACAGCTTTTTTTTTAAATCCATGCAGCGATCGCCGATGCAGGCAGCGCCTCGCGTCTGCCTTGCATGAACTGAAAAGAGGAAATCGCTTTGCTGATGTCGGGCCTTCCCTCGCTTGTTGTCCCGCCCTCGAGGAAATAGGAAGTTACCTCAAAAGAGGGCGGGACAACAAGCGAGGGAAGGCCCGACATCAGCAAAGCGATTTCCTCTTTTCATTTCATGCAGGGCAGACGCGAGGCGCTGCCTGCATCGCTGCACGGATTAAAAAAAAAAGCAGGGTGGTGGCTTTAGGGTGAAGAGGGCTCAGGCCTCTCGACGGAGGGGGGGGGGGTTCAGATGGGAGAGGGGGGCTCAGAGGGGAGAAGGGGATTGGTGAGGGTGCTCAGAGGGAAGAAGGGGATTGGGAGGGTGGGGGTGCTCATTGGGGAGAAGGGGATTGGGGAGGGTGCTCAGAGGGGAGAAGGAGATTGGGGAGGGTGGGGAGCTCAGAGGGGAGAAGGGGATTGGGGAGGGTGGGGGTGCTCATTGGGGAGAAGGGGATTGGGGAGGGTGGGAGTGCTCATAGGGGAGAAGGGGATTGGGGAGGGTGCTCATAGGGGAGAAGGGGATTGGGGAGGGTGAGGGTGCTCAGAGGGAAGAAGGGGATTGGGGAGGGTGGGGGTGGTCATAGGGGAGAAGGGGATTGGGGTGGGGAGTGCTCAGATGGGAGAAGGGGTCTGGGGGTCTGACAAGGGGGCAGGAGGGAAAATGGGTCCATGCCTAGGGCAGGTGGGAGAATGGGTCTGGGGCTGAAAAGGGGGGGGGGGATGCAAGGCATGTGGTAGATGAAGGGGGCTGGAACTGGGGGCTGAAAAGGAGGGTATTTGGGATAAGGGGGCTAGTACTGGAACTGGGGGCTGAAACGGGGCAGGGGCTGAAACTGGGGGCTTTAAAGGGGACAGGGAGAACTGGCTGGGGCTGAAGCTCGGGACTGATGGGAGAAAAGGGCTGGGGACTGGTGGGATAGTGGGGCTGAAAAGGGGGGCAGGTGGGAGATGTGGGCTGGGGCTGGAACTAGGGGCAGGTGGAATAAGGGGGCTGAAAAGAGGGGGCAGAGAGAGAGGGGACAGACCCTGGATGGAAGTGGGGAGTGTGAGGGAGGGCAGACCTTGGATGGATGGGAGAGGGAGGGCAGACGGATTGAAGGGGCAGAGAGAAAGGGCACATGGTGGGTGGAAGGGGGAGAGACAAAGAGGGCAGACTGGGGTAAATGGTGGATGGAAGGGGCAAAGATAGAGGGCAGATGTGGATGGAAGGGAGTGAGAGAGATGGCAGACTGGGGCAGATGGTGGATGGAAGGGGCAGAAATAGAAGGCAGATGTGGATGGAAGGGAGAGAGAGGGCAGACAGTGGATGGAAGGGACATTAGAGAGGGCAGACACTGGATGGCAGAGAGTGAGCGAAGACATGCTGGATGGAAGGAAGACAGTGAAAAGAAGATGAGGAAAGCAGAAACCAGAGACAACAAACTGTAAATATATATTTTAATTATTTTGCTTTAGGATATAGTATTGTAGCTGTGTTAATAAATGTTTATAAGTAGAACATGTAAATAAGGTCATCTTTTTATTGGACTAATTTTAATACATTTTGACTTAACTTTCAGAGAACAAAACCCCCTTCCTCAGGTCAGGATAGGGTAATGTAACAGCACTATACTGTATTGACCTGAGGAAGGAGATTTTGGCCTCTGAAAGCTAAATGTATTAGTCCAATAAAATGATATTATTTGTTTTATTTCTATTTGTTAATTTGTAAAGTGGTGATTGGTATTTGTTAGTTTTTTCAAATTTACATCTGCTGTCTTTATATTTTGCACAGTACTAGGAGACGTTTTCTGTTTCTGTGGTGTTGCATTGTATGCAGAGACTGGCATCTTGGGGGTTCAGTTTAATTTTTGTCTAAATAGAAAGTTTAAATATTACTACTTATTCTATAGTGGATTAGGGTGTATCTGTGTTTGTGAAAAAGACATGGCTTTCAGTTGGCATTGACTGTGCAGGATTGACGATCTGTATTATTCTGTCTGGTTTCGTTTTACAATAGGTGAATTGATGTTCTAGTGCTCACTGTAGTGTTTAAGATGCTTTCCTTGTCCTTGTGTGACTCGTAGAAATGACTGCTTATGGTATGGTAGAATCGCTCTATAGGTCCTGATGTTTTGTATTCTTGGTATGCCTAGTACTGGTTTTGGGGAGGGAGGTGTTAAAAAATGACCGGCCCCGGGTGTCAACTACACTAGGTACGCCACTGACCAATGGAATCCATTCTAGAAAAAATGACACCACTCCATACGCGAATTAAGTCCTTTGGGTTCTAAAGAATATAACTTAAAAATCCATCTCTGTTCTTGTGGAAGATTCTGTGTCAGTCACCTCCTCTTTGAAGTGGCGGCACATACTGTAAAACAACACATCGAAGATCACTAAAGTGATCGCAAGGTGCCACTAAACGCAACCCAATTCTATTGGTTAACAATGAGCTCTTATGCTTAGACAACCGGACTGAATCTACAGGAGGTCTGGCCAACATACACCTTCTTATATAGACAGATTAAACTGTAAATCACAAAATCAGATTTGCACAAAGTCTTAGTTTTGAGAGGATATGTCTTTTGATCGATTGGTGGCCCAAACAGCACAATCCCCACATTTCACGTCCCGGTGTTTCTTCATCCAAAGGGACTGCAGTTAAAAGACAAGGCAGAATTGTTGGGCTCAAATGTCAATAAACTTCTACATTACAGTAGTTGCCACAATAAATCCCTCAAAAGCAAATTACCTTATAGTCAATTCTTACGATTGAGAAGAATTTGCTCACAGAAGACAGACATGAATCACCAAGCTAAATGTATGGCTGCCAGATTCTATGATAGAGGGTACCCTAAGCGATGTATTGAAGAGGGATATGTTAAACCTATCCAACATGATAGAAGGACCGTCTTACAGACCACACAGAAAAATGCTTCTGAGAAAGTGCACACTTTATTTCAATCATTTATCTCCTGACATTATTAACATACTAAAGAGAAATTGGTTTATCATCCAATACATTCCTGGTTTTGAAAAAAAGGACATTATGGTTGCTTTCAAAAGAAACAAAAAATTTGAAGGACATACTAGCACTCTCAGCATTGTCAGTACCAAGTAAAGTGATTTCTGTTTGGGGACATTACCCATGTCTCTCTTGTTCAGCTTGCCCTGTCAATTTAAAAAACAGAAGTTTTTATACACCCTAATACTGGTGACAAATTTGAATTGAGACTATTTCAGTTGCAAAACAACTCATGTAATGTATGCTGTTGTATGCCCTTGCAAGCTGTTATATATAGGGAAAATAAGCCATGCATTTAATAAACACATTATAGAACATTGCAGTGCTATAAAAAGAAATGTCTCTGGAAAACCTTTAGTAGAACATATGCATGAGAAAGGGCACAATGTTGATCAATTAAGATTCATTGTATTGCATAGAGTCATCTGTCATTGGAGGGGTGGAGATGTGGAGAAGATTTTACTGCAGGAAGAACAGAGATTCATTTTTAGATTTAAAACTGTGGTCCCTCATGGAATAAACCAAGAATCAGACTTATCAGTCTTTTTATGATTACCTTTATTATTTAACTGGTTTTCATTTATTTTCACACATGGCAAGGGTTTTTTATATTCCTTTGTATGCAGGACTATTATAAATATATTTTTAAAGCAGCTTAATATTTACTTTTAACACTTTGGCATTATTCATTATTATCTTTATAATAATCAATTTTCATTTTTAATACATGTTTTATAAGTCAATATTATCAGCGGCATAATCAAAAGAGGACGCCCATCTTCCGACACAAATTGGGAGATGGGCGTCCTTCTCTCAGGGTCAACCTAATCGGCAAAATCGAAAGCCGATTTTGGGTGTCCTCAACTGCTTTCTGTTGCGGGGACAACCAAAGTTCACAGGGGCGTGTTGGCAGTGTACTGAAGGCGGGACGGGGGCGTGGTTAAGAGATGGGCATCCTTGGCCGATAATGGAAAAAAGAAGGGCGTCCCTGACGAGCATTTGGCCGACTTTACTTGGTCCACTTTTTTTCACAACCAAGCCTCGAAAAGGTGCCCGAACTGACCAGATGACCATCGGAGGGAATCGGGGATGACCTCCCCTTACTCCCCCAGTGGTCATCAACTCCTCCCACCTAAAAAAAAAATTTAAAACATTTTTTGCCAGCCTCTATGCCAGCCTCAAATGTCATAACCAGCTCCATCACAGCAGTATGCAGGTCCCTGGAGCAGTTTTTAGTGGGTACTGCAGTGCACTTCAGGCAGGCGGACCCAGGTTCATCCCCCCCCCCCCACCTCTTACACTTGTACTGATAAATGGGAGCCCTCCAAAACCCATACAAACCCACTGTACCCACATCTTGGTGCCCCTTTTACCCTTTAAGGGCTATGGTAGTGTTGTGGGTAGTGGGGTTTGGGGGGGGGGGTTGGAGGGCTCAGCACCGAAGGTAAGGGCGCTATGCACCTGGGAGCAGTTTGTGAAGTCCACTGCAGTGCCCCCTAGGGTGCCCGGTTGGTGTCCTGGCATGTGAGGGGGACCAATGTATTATGAATGCTGGCTCCTCCCACGACTAAAGGGCTTGCATTTGGTTGTTTTTGAGATGGGCGTCCTCGGTTTCCATTATCGGCGAAAACCAAGGTAGTTTATCTCTAAGGTCGACCATCTCAACATTTAGGTCGACCATCTCTTAGGCCGACCTAAATGTCGAGATTTGGGCGTCCCCGACCGTATTATTGAAACGAAAGATGGATGCCCATCTTGTTTCGATAATATGGGATACCTAGCCCCTTCGCGGCGACATCTTCAGAGATGGGTGCCCTTAGAGATGGGCATCCCCGTTTGAAATGCCCCTCCACATGTCCTCTGCAGTGTTTCTGTGCCCAGTATACCTGAGACATCATTGATATGCAAAACAAAATAGCTGCTGGAACGCATATAAATTTGACTTTCTTTTACACATCATTTTTGCAGTGTTTATGTATAAAATTGCATTTTGAAGAAGGGTATACTGTATAAAATCAGAATTCACTATCGTTTTTTTTAATTTAACGTTTTTACCAACCCTGTTTTTGTTTTTTTTTCATTTTTCAGGCCTTTGTAAGATGTTTTTAAAATATTGTACACTTTTCAACTCTGTACACATTATTAAGCTGATTATAATTTATTTAGTTTAATCTTTGATTGGAGATTGGATTTTAAATTATCCTTTAGATTCTCTTTGTGTATCTGACTCTTGACCTTACACAGGAAATAGTGTTCAGCAGTACTCAGCAGATTCATTTCTGTCAGTGAGAAAGTGAATCTGCTTTACCAGTGAGGAAGTGCTGCAATGTAAGTATGCTGATTAAGATGAAAATGTATGTTATTGACTCACTGTTTGTATTTCTCTGGCTAACTTGAAATAAAAAAAATATTTAAATATAAAACACATTTTGTCAGAGAAGCTCAGTATTACTGTTGCTTTTGGTTTCTAATAATCCTGTTTGGCTCCTTTTTTTTACAGATATTTGGAGACATTATAACTGTTTGTAACTATTAGGAGAAAGCTGTGTTTTTCTCTCCAATAGGTATGCCCTTCTCATACATCTTTGACTTCTCCTTTGGCTTTTTCTTTGAACTCATGTATTATTATTCTCAGTTTTGATTTTGTTTTACATATAGCTACTATGCATATGCATGTTTTACTTTTTATTGTGTCATGTATTTACATTTGATATTATCACTGTTATTTTAATTAGTTGCTGTTTTATATGATTTTATCCTTTTAATTTGTTTTAATTACTGTTATTTGCTTATTTTATCATAATGCCCTACTCCATTATAAGCAGACAACAAGAGAGGTGATGATCTGCACACCAAAGTAGCAGCAAGAAATGAGCAGACCAAAAATATGGAAGTGCTGGGCAGTTTATTAATACAATTACCCAATGTGGCCACATTTCGTCCTATGGCTGCATCAGGGGTAAAAACTAATAAAACAAATGACATGAATATAATTAATCATAATGATAAAATAAGCAAATTCATTATTGTATTAATAAACTGCCCAGCACTTCCATATTTTTGGTCTGCTCATTTCTTGCTGCTACTTTGGTGTGCAGATCATCACCTCTCTTGTTGTCTGCTTATAATGGAAGTAGGGCATGCAAATATCTATCATGAATATTCATTGAGGGTATCTTGAAAACCTGACTATCTTGAAAACCTGACTGGCAAGGTGGTTGAGAACCCCTGCTCTAGAATAAAATGGGCTTGAAATGGAGAAATGGGAAATCTAGATGTAGTCAATTCATGGGACAGCATCCTAGTGGAGCTAGTAGGGAGAAAAATCGTATGAGAATGCAAGAAATCATGGGTCATGGGCTGAAGAACCCTGGTGGAGATGAAGAGCTTATAGAGACTGGGCTATTAGTCTGAATGAGCAGAATGAATTAGTTGAGTTTGCTAATCCATCTTTATTCTTTAGCATAAGAGTGTAAAACTCCAGCATAAGAATGTAAAATTCTTATCCAGTTCAATGCCTCATGAGTCCATGTATCCTGATGATTCTGATCTTGTGATTTAGGAAGTTAGCCACAGGAACTACCATCTGTCATATTTGAAAATGCTGTTTTCTTCCTATCTTGAAGCTACAGGAAATCAAAGGCCAAACAGAAGATGGGGCAGAGATGGTGCAAGTTTGAGAATCACTTCATTAAAAACTAGTTATCTTATAGAACATTACAAAAATCACTTGCAGAAAATGACAGACTAACTTTGAAAAGAGAAATCACACTGCTATTTTGGGAAACTTGCAGAAAATTCTATAGTCATAAAGTGAATATAGCTTACTAGAATAACTTCACTGACATTTGTTATAAATGTTCCTTATTAGGGAAATAACCATTGCAAAAACCTGTTTATCCAGTTTGTTATATTAACCAACAACATCATTAATCTGCCATGAATTTCTGAGCTGATAATGATCTCCAGAGAAAGTAATTAATTGGCAAGCTGGTTTCTGATTGATGGCAGGCTTAATGAACAAGACCAACACAGCAGAAGATGAACATGAGTATCAGCAATGTTAACAAGCAACCAAGCAACATCAGGTGGAGAAGGTCACTAGAGGTCTTCTCTTATAACACTAGTATTAATTTCATGACAACAGTAAGTGTATCACTCTTATATTTTCTGCTAATTCATAAAAAACTTAGCAAACTGAGGGGTAATTTTACTAAGATGTGGGAAAAAGGGTCCTGGCATATGGAGCTCTTTATACCACAATGGATAAAAAGCCCCCTCCCCCCCAAAAAATGGTCACGAGGTAAGATAACCCTTACCATTTGGTCATACAGTGGGGAGCACTTAACTCTACCCACTGAAAGCTTCGCTAGGTCTTTCCTCATGTCATGTCATCCACACCTTCTGGGGTGTCCACCATGTTGCAGAGTTTGGTATCATCCGCAAAGAGACAAACCTTACCAGACAGCACTTCAGCAATATCACTCACAAAGATGTTAAAAAGAGCCAGCCCCAGGACCAATCCCTGCAGTACTCTACTGATAACATCCCTATCTTCAGAGCAAGCTGCATTTACCAATACCCTCTGTCTCCTTCTGTTCAACTAATTTTAAACCCAGTCAGTTACTCTAGGTCCCATATCAAGGGTATTTAGTTTATTTATGAATAACCTGTGCGGAACCGTGTTGAAGGCTTTGCTGAAATATAAGTACAGCACATCTAGCGCCCCTTCAACACAACCTGCCTCTAGTGAAGCCATGCTGCCTCAGGTCCTGTATTTCATTCAGTTTGAGAAACTTCACAGTCCTCTGCTTTAAAAGTGTTTCTATTAGTTTACAGTACGTTGGGGTATACACCATCCAGTCCAGGTGATTTGCTACCTTTTAGTCTGTCAATTTGCAATTTTACATCTTCCAAGTTTACTGTGATTTGTTTAGTTGCTCTGAATCCTCACTGTTTTAAATACCATCTGTGGAATGGGTATCTCCATTATAATACACCTTCATCCTTAATATTGTTCTTGTCTTCTAAGGATTTGATTCTGCTAGGCTGGTTCAGTGATACATTGTGTTTTACAGTTTGTCATCCTTTTCCCTGTTAGCCTAGTAATTCAATGATCATCCATTCCATGGAGAAGAAACTGAAATGCTTGAAAATGTGATATTTTCTCTTGTTTGGGATCTTTTTTTTTTTGTTCTGAGAAAAGTTTAGCACAGGAAAGTGTGGAATGGCCCTGGCATTGTCTCAGTTTGGACACCTTATCGACTAGAAAAACCCTTCTTGCTGTGGTAGTGAGTGGCTGGAATTTGCAGCTGCTGTCCATTTGTTAGTTGTTGGAACTTCGGTATGTGCTTTTTCCCCACATCTTGTCATCTTTCCCTTTTGACTTGTGGAGCGCTTACTGTAACAATCGTTATTGGTGTTGCTTGTGGGGGCTGAAAAGGAGACAGGGAGAAGTGGCTGGGGCTGAAGCTCGGGACTGGTGAGAGAAAAGGGCTGGGGCTGAAACTGGGGACTGGTGGGATAGTGGGGCTGGAACTGCGGGCTGAAAAAAAGGGGCAGAGAAATGGGACAGATCCTGGATGGATGGGAGAGGGAGGGCAAATGGTGGATTGAAGGGGCAGAGAGAAAGGGCAGACAGTGAATGGAAGTGGGAGAGAGAGAGGGCAGACAGGGGCAGATGGTGGATGGAAGGGGCAGGGAGAGAGGGCAGACACTAGATGGAGGGGACAGCAGAGAGGGCAGACACTGGATGGCAGAGAGAGAACAAAGAGATGCTGGATGGAAGGAAGGCAGTGAAAAGAAAGGCAGTGAAAAGAAGATGAGGAAAGCAGAAACCAGAGACAATAAACTGTAAATAAAATATATATTTTTATTTTTTTGCTTTAGGATAAAGTAATATTGTAGCTGTATTAATAAATGTTTATAATAGAACATGTAAACAAGGTAATATTTTTATTGGACTAATTTTAATACATTTTGGTTAACTTTTGGAGAACAAAACCCCCTTCCTCAGGTCAGGATAGGATACTGTAACAGCACTATACTATATTGACCTGAGGAAGGATGTTTTGGCCTCTGAAAGCTAAATGTATTAGTCCAATAAAATAGTATTATTTTATTTTCTATATTTGTTAATTTGTAAAGTGGTGATTGGTACTTGTTAGTTTTTTTCAAATTTACATCTGCTGTCTTATATTTTGCACAGTACTAGGGGACATTTTCTGTTTCTGTGGTGTTGCATTGTATGCAGAGTCTGGCATCTTGGGGGTTCAGTTTAATTTTTGTCTAAATAGAAAGTTTATTATTACTTATTCTATAGTGGATTAGGGTGTATCTGTGTTTGTGAAAAAGACATGGCTTTCAGTTGGCATTGACTGTGCAGGATCGACGATCTGTATTATTCTGCCTGGTTTTTTTTTTATAATAGGTGAATTGATGTTCTAGTGCTCACTGTAGTGTTTAAGATGCTTTCCTTTTCCTTGTGTGACTCGTAGAAATTACTGCTTATGGTATGGTAGAATTGCTCTATAGGTCCTGAGTGTTTTGTATTCTCGGCATGCCTAGTACTAGATTTTGGAGGTGGGTGTTAAAAAATGACCACTTTGATAATCAGGTGCTCAATGTTAACAGTTTATATTTATTTACTTATTTATGGTATTTTATGCTAGACGGGGGGGGGGGGGGGCAACTGATAGTCTGCAGGGGGGCACCAGAGACCCTAGGCACGGCCCTGCTGCAAGGTAAAGAAGAGGTACTGTGGGTCAGACTGGAAAGAGGGAATGGCAAATGCATTTACATTAGTGTGATATACAGGCCTCTTTCACAGACAGAAGAAATGGGCAGAGATTTATTTGAAGACATTCAAAATATAGCTGTGAAAGGGGAAGTACTACTAATAGGTGATGTTGATTGGGGTATCCAACTGTGAGGTCTTTTAGACACATGTTTTGGGCCCCCGCAGAATCATTTTTCAGCGCACCTGTAAAAAATGCCTTTTTAAAATTTTTGCTGAAAATGGACATGCGGCAAAATGAAAATTGCCGCTTGTCCATTTTAGGTCTGAGACCTTACTGCCAGCCATAGACCTAGCAGTAAAGTCTCACATGGTAACCGGGCAGTAATGACCTACGCGCATCAAATGCCACTTGGTTTGCGTCCAATACGCGCGTCTGAAAATAAAAAATTATTTTTCGGATGCACCTATCGGACGTGCACCAAAAATAAAATTACCACAATAGTCACGCAGTAGCTGGGCAGTATGTAGATGCTTATGCAGCTTAGTTAAAGGGCCCCTTAGAAGTAGGGAGATCCTAGATTCTCTACAGGGGGAATTATTCCATGGTAATGGAACTCATGTTGGATGGGGCCATACTGGAATTAATGCTTAATGCTTACTAATGTGGAGACTGTTTCTGATTTATTTATTTAAAATATTTATTAACCACTCTATCCAGTTGTACATATTAAAAACATACATAGTCAATAGAAACAAAAGACAGTGCAAATATCATCCTTCAAACATAAAATTACCATCACAAATAATATCCATGCAATATTATAATGTTATAGTATGTGATCATCTGGCATCCAGTGATCATCAGATAGTGTGGTTTAATATTAAGATAGATGTGGAGATGGTTTATTCAAAAGTGAAGGTTCTAAACTTAAAAAACAAACAAACAAAACTAACTTTGTTCAGATGGGCGATTACCTCAAGGAATTGTTGTCTGAATGGGAACATCTGGAAGAAGTTGGAAAGCAGTGGGCAAAACTGAAAGGAGTTATTGTAAGGACAACACAACGTTTTGCAAGGAAAATAAATAAAATTAAGAGGAAAAAAGGACACTTTGGTTCTCAAAACTAGTAGTTGCACAGATAAGGAAAAAGAGTTTAGGCTTTATAAACTACAAGACATCGCAGAAAGAAGAAGGCAAGCAACAATATCTGGAAAAGCTAAGAGAATCTGATAAAGTAATCAGGGAAGAAAAGATGCAAATAGCAGAAAAAAATAGCAATAGGGGGGTCAAAACAATTTTTAGATATATTAGTGATAGGAGGAAGTCCAAAAGTGGCATTGTGAGACTCAAAGGTTAAGAGGTAAAATATGTAGAAACTGATAAAGATAATGCAGAATTGCTTAACAAATATTTTTGTTCTATGTTTACAGCTGAATGGCCAGGAGCAGAACTGCCTAAGACAAACATAAATAGAAATGGAGGTCTGGTAGTCCCTGAACGATTTTCAGAGAACTGTATTCATGAGGAGCTGGCTAAACTAAAGGTGGACACAGTGATGTGGCCAGATGGCATACATCCGTGGATCCTGAAAGAAATTAGGGAAGTTCTCAGTGGCTCCACTGGCTGACCTTTTCAATGCTTCTGTAGAATTAGGAGTGTTCTTGGAGGACAGGATAAGAACAGATGTGGTAAGAAAGAGATTGGGAACTACAGGTCAGTAAGTCTGACTTCTGTGGTAAGTAAGACTAGTAAGGTTTTTGAAATCCAGTGGCCTACACGACCCAAGGCAAACGTAGTTTCACTAGAGGCAGATCTTGTCAGACAAATATGATTAATGTCTTTGACTGTGTGACCAAAGAGATCGATTGAAGGAAAATGCTAGGTGTGGTGTATTAGCAAAGTTTTTGACACGACTCCCATAGGCGACTAATAAATAAACTGAGGTTCCTTAGTATAGGACCTAAAATGACTGGCTGAATTGGGAGCTGGTTCAGTGGATGGCGACAGAGAATAGTTGTAAATGGAGCTCATTCTGAGGACAAAGGTGTTACTAGTGATATGCCTCAAGATTTGGTTCTTGGGCTGGTATCTTTTAAACATTTTTGCAAGCGATATTGCTGATCGGCTGTCTGGTAAGGTTTGCCTCTTTGCAGATGATACCAAAATCTGCAATAGGATAGACATCTATGATGATGTGAATTTTTTTATTTTTTATTACATTTGTACCCCGCGCTTTCCCACTCATGGCAGGCTCAATGCGGCGGGCAATAGAGGGTTAAGTGACTTGCCCAGAGTCACAAGGAGCTGCCTGTGCTGGGAATCGAACTCAGTTTCTCAGTTCCCCAGGACCAAAGTCCACCACCTAACATGAGGAAGGACTTAGCAAAACTAGAGGAATGGTCTGGAATTTGACAGCTAGGATGTAATGCTAAAAAATGCATTTGGGCTATAAAACCCCAAGGGAAAGGTACAGTTTAGGGAGGAAAGAACTTTTGTGCATGAAGGAGGATTTCGGTGTGATTGTATGTGGGGAAAAATAAAAGAGAATCCATTCTCAAAAGTTTGCCTGGGTTCTGTGGTTAAAGAAGCCCTGCCTTACATAATCCAATTTTCACTAAATAGAAGAAAAATATTCAAAAACTTTAAGTACCCAATAATCAGGGCTTTTTTGAGGGGGTACTTGGGGGTACTGAGTACCGGCACCTTTTCCATTGTCTGCTAAAATTGACCCACGGACCCCAAGTTTTAATGAAAGAGTTCAGGCTCCACACACCAATTCTGCCTTGTCATAGATTCTGTGACTGGTTGCAGGGGGCCTGGCAATTGTGGGGTGGGTCCTACAGTGATCACCCCACCCCTGAAGGGTGGCCTGGTATTTGGAGTACCGGCACCCTTTTTGCTTGAAAAACTACACTGCCAATAATCAAAGAATTTTACATGGGTAAATATATGTTTGTCTATGTGAAAATGGCCTTTTATTATTGTCCACCCCCACCAGGGCAGGTATAAGCACACACACTGTGAACTGCATGCATACCTTCACCTGCACAATGCAAAGGTAAGTCAGGGAAGGAAACTGCTTATAGTCATCAGTACAGTCATAAAGTACCTTTATGATTTCTACCTGTGTCATATCTACTGGCATGATTTTCAAAGAAACTATCACAGATTGCAATGCTAGATGGAAGTCTTAAAATTGCTCTCCCAAGCTATACATTTTCACTAGGATACTTAACTAACAATGTATACACTTATTTTTCAACCTAGCTATATTTCAAACACACTGCTTCAATGCCTACTTAACAGATGCCACTATAAAGAGGTGAAACATGCACTATACCTCCCCTGATGCTCTAGCTCATCTTTACTTTACTTTCACACTGAGGGACAGCTTTTCTATTCTGATAACCGTGCAGAGGAGCAAGTTTTGCCACTGCAAATGGGCCTTACACCTTTGAGACTTCTGACGCAAGCGCTGTGCGCCGAAACACAGCCCGTGTCGGGTCATTGTTTGAAGACTGTTTCCTAAGTTGTTGTGGGGTTTAAGGATTCTTGTCCCGTTTTCTGAAGGCTCTTGGTGCTTTCTTTTGCTAGCTCATCTGTCAGCAGGAAGATAGTTCATTCTAGCTTTCCTTCTTGGTTTTGGTTGCCCTTATCTGGCCTGCTCTAGCTACATGTATCTTAGCTGCAGGGCTTTTTTTGAGAGGGTACTGAGTACCGGCACCTTTCCCATTGTCTGCTAAAATTGACCCATGGTCCCCAAGCTTTAATGAAAGAGCTCAGGCTCTACACACCAATTCTGCCTTGTCATAGATTCTGGGACTGGTCGTAGGGGGCCTGGCTATTGTGGGGTGGGTTCCTCAGTGATTATATCACCCCTGAAGGGTGGCCAGGCATTTGAGTACCGACACCTGATTTGCTAGAAAAAACACACTGCTTAGATGCATCATGGATGAATGGCTGTGTCTGGGTTTATCCTGGTGAGCTGCACAATTTCCTTGAGCAGTGCAACTATGGCTACCCAGATGTTATTAGGAATTGGTCATTTGTGGGTGCAGACATCCTTTACTGCAAGGACAGGGTAGGAGTTTTAAAAGAAGAAGGCAAAATCCAGTTTTTCTTTTTTTTTAGTCTATAATTTGGCCATGAGTCATTCTCCTTCTCACTCTGTGGTATGGCAAGGGGGAAGGAAGGGATTTTGGAATTAGCTCACATCTTTTTTTGGTTGTAGCTCAAGGTGGGTTCATTACAGTAGGTATTTATGACAAATCTTGTAACGTATTACATTTTGCAATATTGTCACAATGTGCCACAGTGTCAGGTTATTGCGTTATTGAGTTAACTCTGCTGGCACAGGTCCTTCTTCCTGCCTCGCCCCACCTCCTGTGTGAAGTACTTCCTGTTTCCGCAAACATGGGAGGAAACACAGCAGGAAGGAGGACCAGTGCAGCAAAGTACTGTATAGTTAATGTGGTCCCGGCACACAGGAGCAGGAGACAAGTATTAAGCAAGTAAGCAGGCCTGGGGGGATGGGAGACCCAAGTGGCATGGGGAACTCTTGTGGGGTGGGGGATGCACATGGTGGGCAGGGTTTTTTGCCCCTGGTCTAACTTTTTCTTTTGGTGGCCCTGACCTGAAGATCAAGGCAGAGTCAAGATGGCAGTATCCTGACCATGACTGCTCCAGCGTCTCCTTAATTCCTCTTAAGCAATGAACTTATGCCTTCGAAAAAGAAGGGGAAGATGATTATCTGCACCCCTACATCTTTGGTTTCTTCTTTGTCTCAGCCAACGTTAGAAGCTTTCTTGGCGCAACAAACTGGAGCAAGTGGGGATCAAGTTTCTCCTGCTGCAATTCTTCTGGGGGGAAGCCTGAGCTGCTTGGGAGACGAGAAAAACTTCTTAGCTCCCACACTCCTCTACTTAAGTCTCAAATCATAAATACTTCTGTGAGGCAGTTGCTTGGAGCAGAGGGAGAAATTCCCGTGTTGGAGGTCAGTGATCAAGGTCAAGCGGGGCTTGTTGCACCTACAGAGCAAGAAAGTAGCTCTGGGAGTATTGCTTCGGCCCTGGAATTTGACCTGTAGCTTGGCGTCTCAGTGTTTAGTACTAGCTGATTTTTCACATGAGCTAAAAATGCTATTGCACCTTAGTAAAAGACTCCCTTAATGAGGCAGAGACATATATTGGGGCATCATTGTGCAAAGCTTTGTGTGTGAGTAATAAGTGTGTATAATATAAGTAATTCTAAGTGGGCAAATTACTTTAAACAAGTAATTATTATTGTGAATTCACTTTAAAAAAGGTTTGGTCTAAAAAAAAACCACAGACGCTATAGATAACAAACTAAAATTAAAGATTCCTTATAACCATCCTTTGAATTTTTGTCTATTGTACTTTCAGCTCTAATTTTGAATCATGAGAAGAGAGGAAACAAAGATGATAACAAAAAAATCTTCACTTTTCCTCAGGAAAGGGAAAGGGCATCATCCAGACACATATTTATGGATTATTTTTTAGTTCTGTTTTCTGATTTATATATGGAAAGTGCAGTAATATGCTGAGGCCTGTAAAAAAAAAGTTATCCTGAAAATTATGACAGATGGTGTTCTGAAGATTTCTTGTTGTCGATATTAACAAAACTAATTTTGCTTCTGAACACTGATTTGAGAGACATTTTAAAAGCAGCCTGTATGAACTAAAGTTAATCAGAAATAGCTCATTTCTAATAGTCAGTTAACTGTTCGAGCTCTCAGATGAGCCATAATAGTAAAATACTCTGTCAAATAGGCATGAACAAATACCATAATATGCTTAAAGTATTTAGAGAATATGAATTACTATACTCATTGCACCTTCCATGCATGAAGAGTAGCATAAAGAACCCTATCATTTGTATGAGCCTTACTTTTCAACATGAGGGTTCAACTTTCATTAGACCTTTGGGACAGGACCCAGTTGGTGGATTCAATGCAATTATTCAAACACTATGTTCAGTGTGTAAGTCATGGTCCATTGTATCTTGTCCTCTTGACAACAGTCTTAGAAAACACATACAGTATCATAATGATAGCACAAAATGATGGTTATGGTAGCTAAAAGACAGTGGTAGGCCTACGGGGACTCTAAAAGGAATTAGTACACTTCTTTACATTGATTTCCCCAGCGAGTTTGTAAAAAGAAGGTTGGAAATGAATTCTAAATTCCAAAAGCATTGGACAATTTAAGTCAGTGCACTATAATAACAAGATTGATCCAGAAATGTAATAATCAATATCCATACAAAATTATACTGATTGCCAGAGAACTTATTTACTAAATCAAGTGATTCATCTTAGTTTTATTGAGTGTCAGAGAATTTTTTTTTCTACTCTTCTGGAGGAGATATCAAAGAAAGCACTTTATAGCCAACCCTATCTTATCATTAACATGCTGGTGGTCAGTTCTTAGTTTCAGACAAAAAGTGTGCAAAGCCTGAAAATCCCACACTAGCAACTACTGGTCTGGTAATGTCAACACAGCCAAAGCTCTCAGTCAGTTCAGTGGGACATCTTTGGCCAATTGTGGATTTTAACATACATCTCAAAACACTATGGGGTCCTTTAACTAAGCTGTGGAGAAAAAGGACCCTGCGGTAGCAGTGGGAGCCATATTTCCAGTGTGCCAGGGCCCTTTTTACCATGGCTGTTAAAATGCCCCCCCCCCCCAAAAAAAAAAAAAATAATAGCCATGCGGTAAGATGAGTCTTACCATGTGGCCTTGCAGCAGGGAGCACTTACTGTCACCCAAGGGCTCCCATGGTAACCCAGCTGTAACTGACCAGCATGCAGTAATTCCTGATTACCGCTGGGTTAGCGCCATGCTAGGGAAAGAATTTCCTGAAGTGCAGGAAATGGTGCACACTCCAGCCGGAACTACTACCGGCAGCCATGTTGGGCCGGTGGTAATTCCGTTTTAGCATGTGGTAAGCCCACATTGGGCTTACCGCCGCATTGTAAAAGACCCCCCATAGTGTTTGCAGTTCCTGATTGTAACCACTGAAATCATTTTGGTGGGTCCAATAAGGTCAGTTTAGGGTTGTCAGAAATCGAGGACCAATCCTAAAAAACCCTACTGGAACTGGGTAAGGTGGCAGTTATGAAATGCAAAACAAAATGAAGCACACAGAACTACAGAAAAATGGTTTCATTTTTATATAGAGTTACATGTTGCTGTACTACCTAAATGGTTTATTTATTTTTTACATTTGTATCCCACATTTTCCCACCTATATACAGGCTCAATGTGGCTTACATAGTACTGTAAAGGCATTCGCCAAGTCCGGTAGAGGAACAAATACAATATGATGTTAGGGTCGAATAAGGTAGGTATGTTTATTGTCAAAGAGGTAGATATTCAGAATGATTTAACAGGCAGGAGCCTCTCCTGCTGGTTAAATTGTAGTGAACAAGCCGTCCCTGAATTTTCCATAGTATTTAACTGAACAATGCTGCAGAAAATCTGGTGTGACTGCCGTGGCACTATTTGGTTAGTTCTACAACAAAACACCAAAGTGAATCTATGTAGCGCACATATGCAGGCTACTGCATATTTCACTTGTCAATGAGAGGAAAACCTCATACCGCTGTGGCTCGCTTGGTTTGATTAACTGGAAAAATCCTTGGAGACTCACAAAAAAAAGTAATCATGGGTAAAAAACCTCTCATGAATTGTGATGTGACAAAAATCATCTAAAGAAATCATGTAGTGGCAAGTTAATCAACCACACTTATCTGTCTTATGCTCCGTCAATGCTATGCACCGTTGAGGTCCTGACGGACCCGTTTCGCCTCCGCTTTGTCAAGGTTCCTCAGCATGCTATAGTGGGAGCCTGGGAGCTGCACAAAAATTTTTTTCTTATCCGCAGACTCAGGAGTAATGTCACAGAAAGGGTGGTAGATATGTGGAATGCCCTCCCGCGGGGGGTGGTGGAGATGAAAACGGTAATGGAATTCAAATATGCGTGGGATAAACACAAATTAATCCTGATTAGAAGGAATGGATCTACGGAATCATAGCGGAGATTGGGTGGCAACACCGGTGATTGGGAAGCAAAACCAGTGCTGGGCAGACTTCTACAGTCTACGCCCTGATCATGACTGAATAGATATGGATAGGTTGGAGTGTAAACTTTAAGGCGCTTCAACGTTAGCTTCAGGACTTTTAATACAAGAACAGTGCTGGGCAGACTTCTACGATCTGTGCCCTGAGAATGGCAAGGACAAATCAAACTCAGGTATACATATAAGGGGACCCCACAGTTTTGACTGTGAGGGTGTATAACATTCACTGAGTCAAAGGAAGGAATGGATGGATAATAGGTATGAAAATGTGAGGAGGGAGGGGTGGGTAAGAAAGGAGGAATAGGAAGGAAGGGTTGAAAGGGTTAATGGTACATTATAGTAGGATAGCAACTAGAAAGAAGCGGATTGGAGGATTATGAATGGTGTTTGATTGGTGGTTGGCAGGGAGCTGGCTTGGGGAAAGCTGAAAGCTGTTAATCTTTGGGTGGGCAGGAGCAGGTGTGGGTGGCTTGGGTGGTTAGGAAATTTTGTGAGAGGATTTTAGAGATTTTCCTATGGTGATTTCAGTGGTTTAACTTACCTGGCATTTCTTTGGTTGGCAGCTGCTGTTTTGGATCGGCATAGGCAATAGGGCTTCAGTTTTATTATTACTTCCGGTTTCCGGCTGGGTGAGGGGATCGCGGCCGCAGTCACGGTTGCAGTTGCGGTAGTGCAGCTGTGCATCTTCTTTTGGGAATTGAAGGGCTGAGCTGCAAGGCAGCGGTGACAGTATTTATTATTCCCTGTGCCTGGAGAATTGAGTGAGAAGCAGGGCTGGTTGGAGTTAAGATGCCCATGGCAGCCGCAGCACCCCCTTTTGACCTGCACCCAGGGTGGACCGCCCCCCCCCCCCACCGCCATACCCTCGGTATGTCACTGGGTACCACTGTTATAGGAAAACTTAATTCCCGAGATGCATGAGCAACTTAACTATATAATTCAGGCACAGGCAGCTCCTTGTGACTCTGGGCAAGTCACTTAACCCTCCATTGCCCCATGTAAGCCGCATTGAGCCTGCCATGAGTGGGAAAGCGCAGGGTACAAATTTAACAAACAACAATCAGTAGTGTGTATCTGGATTTTCAAAAGGCATTTGACAAAGTACCCCATGAATGACTCCTGATTAAATTAAAAAGTCGTGGGATAGGTGGTTATTTCCTATTGTGGATTAAGAACTGGCTAAAAGATAGAAAACAGAGAGTAGGGTTAAATGGTCAGTATGCTCAATGGAGAAGAGAAGATAGTGGGTTTCCCCAGGGGTCTATGCTGGGACTGCTGCTTTTTAACATATTTATACATGATCAAGAGATGGGAATAACTAATGAGATAATTAAATTTGTTGATGACACAAAGTTATTCAAATTTGTTCAATTGCAAAACGATTGTGAAAAATTGCAAGAGGACCTTATGAGACTGGGCATCCAAATGGCAGATGATATTTAATGTGAACAAGTGCAAAGTAATGCATGTAAGAAACAGGAAACCAAACTATAGCTATGTGGTGATGCAAGTTCCACATTAGGAGTTACTGGCCAGGAAAATGATCTAGGTGTCATCGTTGATGGTACATTGAAACCCTCTGTTCAATGTGCAGTGGTGGTTAAGAAAGCAAATATAATGTTAGGAATTATTAGGAAAGGAATGGAAAACAAAACTGAGAATATTATAATGCCTTTGTATAACTCCATGGTGCAACCTCACCTCGAATAATGTGAACAGTTCTGGCCATCGCATCTCAAAAGGGATATGGCAGTATTAGAAAAGGTACAGAGAAGGGCGATGAAAATAATAAAGGGGATGTGACAACTTCCCTATGAGGAATGACTAAAGTGGCTAGGGCTCTTCAGTTTAGAGAAGAGATGGCTGAAAGGAGATATGTTAAAGGTCTAGAAAATGCAGAGTGAAGTGGAACAGGTAGCTATGAATCATTTGTTTACTCCTTCCAAAAATACAAGGACTAGGGGGTACGCAAAGAAGCTACTAAGTAGTAAATGTAAAACAACTTGGAGAAAATTGTCCTTCACACAACATGTAATTAAACTCTGAAATTCATTGTCAGAGAATGTGGTTAAAGCAGTTAGCTTAGGAGGGTTTAAAAAAGGATTGGATAATTTCTTTAAAGTCCATAAACCATTATTAAGATGGGTTGGGGGAAAATCCACTGCTTATATGTAGGATAAGCAGTGTAAAATCTGCTTTACTCTTTTAGGATCTTGTCAGGTACTTGTGACCTGGATTGGTCACTGTTGGAAACAGGATACTGGGCTTCATGGGCCTTTGGTCTGTTAAGTATGGCAACACTTATGTTCTTATTGGCTAACAAACTATTAGTAGGTAATAATTGGCCGCTAACAACCAAATATTGATGTTAATTGGCGCCAATCAGGATTTGCATGGGAATCTGGCTGTGTGCTATGCTATAAAGTTTGAAGCCCAAATCCCATTACATGCAACTCAAGAGGAGGAATGGCCATGAGAGGGACATGGGTGGGTCAGAGGCATTCCAAAAAATTGCACATGGGTCTCTGCACCCAATTTGAGTGCTAACATTTGCATCAGGTTTCAGCAGGTATAAGTTTGTTACCTAAAGTAGAGCATAGGAATTAGCACAAAGCTCAATTCCATAAAGGACGGGCCCCCTTTATAGAACCAGGCTTAGCGCCAAGATTTTCCGGTGCCCATTAATCAGCACCATGTATAGAATCTGACCCTAAGTGCCACTGAAATTCATAGTTAACACCTAACTCAAAGCCAACCATGTTTCAGGGGCAGTGACAGCACTTGACCACTTAAGTGCTGATATTCAGCTATAAATGGACCGCATAAAAGTCTGTCCTATTTTAATTCACTAACCCATGGCCGCTTAAGTGCTGAAAATTGACTTAAGGAGCAGGTTCTGCACAGTAATCTGAATATTAACACACATTCTGCAATAAAAAATATTGGGAATTCCCTATCCTGATACAACATTCATTTTGGGCTTGCCACATGTTGAAATTCTGCATTATAGCATGTTAAGTCTAAAACTTAATTCATTTTAGTAAAAAAAAAAAGTCCCTTATTGAATAATGTAACATAAATAAACTTTGTTAGAAACCACTGACAACTGTAGATGGAGTGAAATATAAACATTTTAAATTAAATTAAATCTCACATACCTTCAAGGTAATAATGTCTTGAAACAGTGAGGTGCACTATGATATATGTAAAAAAAAAACAATCCTTTGGCATACAGGTATTTGAATACATATCTACAAAATATGGCAATATGAAAACATGCTGTTTTTAAAAAAATTAGCTGGGAATCTTGGAACCATGAATTATTCAAAGAATCTATTTATTTTAAAACGTGGCAAAATACAGAGCAGGTCTGCAGAGACATATTTCAAGCATGATAATCCTTAAGATTTCATTGCATCTCTCCATATTCCATTTTAAAACCTTTTGACAGATTTTTGCTATAATTATTCACAGAAACTGCACATTCTGGAGTAAGATTTACTGTCTGTAAAGCATGTTTTACATATCAAAACTGGCTAAACATTGTGCACGGGTAAACCTGTGCAAAGCATAGAAGATTGTGCTTAGTGCTCCTAGATCTGTGCGTTCTCTGGGCTTAGTATGGGCAGCATTGGGTGGAGTTTTGATATATGCACATATTTTATAGAATACATGTGACTTCAAAAACGGAACATAATGTAATTCCTTACCGTAGATCAGTCTTGTACATCAATTAGAATTTCAGTGTTTGGATCAGGTTCTCCTTTCTCACCTTCAGCTGAAACACTGGGCATGCCCATATTGGACTTTTGTTGTCACAAGACCCCTGACGCTGGCGCTGTGCACCAAAACATGGCCCGTGTTGGGTCACTGATGTACAAGACTGATCTGTGTTGTGGAATTAAAAGACTTGTTCCGTTTTTGAAGGCTCTTGGTGCTTTTGTGCTTAGGATTGTGTTCTGTGCTTTGAACACTCTCTGTGTTGCTCTATTGAATGCATGTATACATATATAAAGTACATGTACCATTTACACGTTCATTGGACCAGGTGTAAAGTTATGCAACAGAATTGGTGCACTACTGAGGATCAATGTAGCATAGTATAGGGGTCCCTTTACTAAAGTGCACTGAAAAAATGGCCTGCGATAGTGTAGATGCGTGTTTTTGGCGTGCAGAATCATTTTTCAGCGCATCAGCAAAAAATACCTTTTTTAAATTTTTGCCGAAAATGGACGTGAAGCAAAATGAAAATTACTGGTGAAGAAAAGGATGCCGCCACTTTTGTAGAGAAGGCTAGACGATATTTAATATAAACAGTGTATTTACAATTTTTCTGCATAGCTCAATGGGCTATTGCAGGAAGCATTTCTTGATAAGTAATATACAAGCCAGAATGAATGATCAAAACAAAGCAATGTAAAGCAAAGAAATCAGGATGCTATATACAGACAAAGAAAGCAGAGACAGACAAAGAAAAATTCAAAAATGCTTGCTACCTCTTTGTTCCAATCTGATTTTATATCGTTCTTCTTTGGCATCTGACCAATTCTCTCATACAACATTCCTGTGCAAGTCTCTGAATACCACAAACTGTTAATCATGTGCAGAACATCTGCTTTCACTTACTGCTCCCCCTTCTTTCCAGACTTTCTGGAGCCGTGCCTCTGGCTAATGTGGGCCCCATCATGTCCCAGGAGATTTTAGTGTTGAAACAGCTAGCTCTGCATGTTTTTTTGAAGCATTCCACTCCAATTTTTTATGCTTTTATTCAACATTTTTATGCTTTTATTCAACATCCTCCCTTTGAGGACTGATATTCCAGGCCTCAACACATCTGTTTCAGCTCCAGTCTGTTTTCTTACCTCCCTTCTAAATCTCCTCCCCCCTTGTTTGTGGCATTCAGTTTCTGCACGCTTTTTCAATATTTTTGGCTGACATATTAAAGTTCTATTTATTCTGAATTTCAGTTATCATTGTTATTTTAAAAACATCCTGGCACATCTTTGCAAACATGCTAATACATGTTGCATTAAACAGATTCAATTGTACTAGGGTACAAAATTTATATTTCCTTTGAATACAGACAGTGAGCTTCATCAAAGGGGAATACACTGTCATTCATTCTTACTTCTCATTAGTTGATGTGGCATTAAAAATTACACAAATTAAAAGCATAACATTCATTGAATCAGTTGTTACAACATTCTGCGTGTAAGTGCATTTTATCGGGGGAATGTGTTCAGTTGTCATACTATTAATCAGACACCAACATGATGTCTGTGGGTACTTGTCCATAAGCAAGGCTTGCTTATAAATAGTCTCATTTGTCCAATGAAGGTTTTCATCATCTCTTACACAGGTATTATTGGGATCACAGTCATGGTGCCCACTCAATTTTATCATTGTAGTCCCATATATCATAGCTGGCAAGGACAAGGATGTGGGCACATATGATACAATCAGTCAGATTCAACATCTTGGCCGCTGCAACAAGTCTATTATCATATGTGTTCATTGTCCATTAACAAACAACAACATCCCAATACCATCATGTTTTGGGACATGTTTGTTTATTCTTTGTCCATTTCAATATTATTAGTTCGTCGAATATCTGATAAGTGTATCCAAGAAGTATGACCTTCCAGACAGGCAGCGGTCTGAGTAAGGGCCGTGATAGCAAAAGGCCCTACATACACAGGATCCTTCCATGTTTTATGTGTAAAGTTCTTTCGTAGCACTAGGTCACCTACTTTAAAAGCACAAACATCATTAGTAGTTCCTGCCTGTGATACTACATTTGTTCGGATCATATCACTTGTCAGGTTCAACATAGGTTGTAGCTTTTGCCAGTACTGAGCTGTGCTATCAGTACTTGCTGTCTGCATCGGGAAGAAATGACGTCCTGTCTGAATTTGGAATGGGGTCAATTTAGTACGCCCATTAGGTTGGGCCCTTATAACCATCAAAGCTAATGGTAACAAATCAAGCCAGGTATATGGTTTACCTGCTGTTTCCTTGTTTAAAGCCTTCAGTAATACTCTCAATTTAGTTTTTAAAATACCATTGTAGCGCTCCACCAAACCATTGGAGGTGGGGCGATACACTGATACTTTTCTGTGTGTTAAACCCATAATCGTTTCCATTTCTTTCAAAACACTGTTATTAAAATGCGTCCCGTTATCAGAAATTATTCTAGACGGACACCCATGGCTTGGCATAATATGAGTTATCAGACATTGTACCACCTCATGTGCTGTCTCCCTTTTACATGGAAATGCTTCTACCCACCTTGAAAAAGCATCCACCCAAACTAACAAATACCTTTTTCCCTGCACTGGAACAATCATATCAGTGAAATCGATATACCATTCTTTTGCTGGGCCTTCTGGTATTGGAAGTGTCCCAGGTGATATTTTAGGACCTCGTTTAGGTATGTTAATATTGCATACCATGCAATTTTGCACAACCTGTTGAATCAAGTTATCAATTTTCAAGGTCCAAAACCTTTGTTCAAACTGTTGTCTCATTGTTTCCTTATTCCAATGCATGGTTGCATGCCAACCAGCCAATACCTTAATCGCCTGGCTCATTGGCATACAAGGTAATCCTTCTTCTGCATTAAACCATTTACTTCCCACTTTCATACATCCTCTCTTCAACCATTTTTCACTTTCCTGTCCCTCTGGCTGCCACATTTCAATCTTATCTACATTCGTAAGTGGCCCTTCCTGTGTCTGTCTAGTATTATACAAAATCTTTTCACTTTGCTTAACCACCTCCGTTGCTGCTGCATCAGCCATTGCATTACCTAGTGCTTCAAAGGTTGGCTTTTCAGTGTGGGCCGGGGTCCACACAACTGCAGTTTTTCTACCTTCACGTTCCCTTTTTGCCAAAATTTCAAACAGCAATTTCCAATATGTGTAATGTTGTAGATTTTTACCTGCACTGGTTATCATCCCCCTACGCTGCCATTTTAATATATGATACTGTAGTGAACTTGCAACGTAACCACTATCAGTATATATAGTGACATTTTGAGTCATATCAGTGTGTAGTAAGGCCGTAATAACGGCTAAAAGTTCAGCATGCTGTGCAGTCTGGTTAGGAGGGGTTTTATATTGTACTTGCATTATCTTTCTTAGATTCTCATCTACCTGCACGCAGGCAAAGCCTGCAACAGTCCTTTCACAAGCTCCATCTGTAAACCATATTAACCCATCAGATAAGGGTTCAAAAGTAAGACAGTGAAATGTAGGGATTTCTATAGTATCAATCTCACCCTCTAGATCGACAGGAAAAAGCAGATCTATCTTATTTCTCTGTTCTTTAGTTAATGGTATTATTCTTATATCTTGTCCTAAAAGTACTGCTTGATATTTTCCAAATCTAGTGGCTGTCAATGCTGTTTGGCTAGGGCTCAACAGCGTTTTAATCGTGTGGTTGGTATGTATTACAATAGGAACAAAAGGCATTTGTGCTCTCCATTTGCCTATTGCTGCCACAATAGCTGTCAGTAACTTTGGTATTTCTTTCATTCCCTTTTCCACATGATTAAAAGAGCCTGACAAAAAAGCTACTGGTGCATTTACTTCATTGTTTTGATTAATCATAGCTGCCCAACTATTTCCCATGTCTTTTACCCACAAATGCACAGGTGATTGGATATCTATTACTGCTAACGGTCCTGGAGATAACAAATCCCTCACAATCTTAGCCAATACCATCTTATCCTGTTCTTCCAATACAATTAGTGTATTCTTTGGTGTGGCTGCGGGCAGTTTCAAATGTTTATAAAGTCTCATTACTTTTTGTGTATAATTTGGTATCCATTGTCTGCAGTAATTTAACATTCCCCAAACAGCACGTAACTGGGTAACTGTTTGCGGTACCGGGGTTTCATTTAAAATAGATATAACTTCCGGTATAATGACCTTATGTTCTGCTGAAACATTTTGTCCTAAAAAGGTGAATATCCTAACTCTCCTAATAACAAAAATAATTTTGTAGTCCAATCTAGGCATTCTGCTTCAGTCTCAGCAGACAGTAGAATATCATCTACATAGACAAACAATGACACCGTGTCAGGCAATTGACTCCTGAAATCCTTTAAATCCATCATTAGTTGTTTTGAGAATACCGATGGACTATCAGTAAAGCCTTGAGGCATCCTAGTCCACCTGTATGCCTCATTCTGTACTATAAATGACATCAAATCCCTAGACTCTGGATGAAGAGGTATTGAAAAGAATGCATTAGACAAGTCAATAACAGTGTTATATGCATATATATTCTGGGTATGCAAAAGAGTAGCAGGATTTGCACAAATCGGAAATTGATTTTTTGTAACCTCATTTAGCTCTCTTAAATCATGTACTATCCTTACATTGTTTTCCCCTTTCGGGACAGGAAACAATGGGGTATTGTACGGGGATACTGAAGGTTCAATAATACCACATTTCAATAATTTATCAATGTGTTCCAAGGTTTTGGATACTAATTTAGGTCGTATGGGGTAAGGGTCTTGCTTCGGCCCCTTTGCCCCTTCTATTAATTCTATCTTATGGGGTTTTGCATTTATGGCTAGTCCATATGGTGAATCACTTGTACTCCAAATATGTTGTGGTAATTCTTCCATAACCCTTACTTTATTTTCATTATTCAACTGCTGGACCATGGTGAGCAAACTTGGTATTTCTTTATTTCCAAAATCTAAACACAATCCTAATTGAGACAATAAGTCTCTACCACACAAATTTACTGGGCAATCAGGTGCCACTAAAAAGGGTACCACAGCCTCCCTTGAACCGTGCGGTTGGCATTCCAAGCGCACCAGAGTCGGTTCCGTTAGCCTTTTTCTTTGTTCTATCCCCGTAAATCCCATTGTTGTTCTATACTGATTTGAAAGTTTAACTCCCTGTGGTTTTGCACACAACACAGAGGTACTCGCCCCTGTATCTATCAAAAATCTCACAGGAGTTCCATATTTGCCAATTGTCAATGTAATAAAGGGTTCCCTTGTGTCTAATCTGAAAATCATTCCCTCTTCCTGACACTGGTCTGCTTCCAGTCAATAGCATTGGTCTGGAATATTCTGCCAAGTTGGAAAAGCATTTACAGTGCCTTGTCTCTGTACTGCAGCCCCTGGTCCCTGTGATTGCATCACCGGCTGCTGTATTGCAGTCTGCGGGGCACTCACAGGCATCCCTACTACTTGTGGCATTAATCCTTGTTGCGTCTGCATTTGTACTTGGGGCATTCCTGCATTCTGATAACATTCTGAGGCATAGTGACCAAATTGCTGACAAATCATATTGTTCAGATGTTATTAAAGATTTTAAATCACCTCTTTCCCCTATTAGCCCTACACACAAAACTAGCTAGGACTGTGACTAATTTAAGCCAGATGATCTCTTAACACTGCAGGAATCTCACTTAAAAAACAAAGTTAAATTGCAAAGACATTCCACATAGAGAACTAGAAACAGAATAACACATATTTTAAAATAAACAGAGATCACCTTATAAGACAAAATCAAACTTATTTAAATCTAATCTAAAACAATCTTTTAAAAGGAACAAAAAAAATTTCAGTTCTTTCAGACCTTTCTAACCGTTAGCTTAGCAACAGCCAGACACCGAGAAATCAAAAACAGATGACATTCCTCAACCTTCAGGCTGAACCAAAGGCTGCTTTTTTTTCTACATCTGCATTCTAAGCTTTTCTTCTTCTTTTTATTTTGTTGTAAGTATTCCAGGAGAGATAATAATTTTGGACGATCAAACGATCCATCCTGAGACCAGCTCAAAACAGAATCTTTTGCATCATATTTGATCCATTTCTCATGTATCTTTTCAATCTGTTTTTTTTCTAATGGGAATAATTCTATGACATGCTGCAAAGGGGAGCATTTTTTTGAACTATCTAAATCTAAATACATAGCATATACAGGAGGCTTTTCTTTCTTATCTGCCCCTTTCCCTTTCATTTTATTCTGACTATTACAATTTCTCCTATAGAGCCACAATCTACAAAAATATACTACTGCACTTAAACAAAGAAAATATACAAAAAAGAAAACTACAAAGCTAAACAAATATATCGGTAATAAGGCCACAGTGTAAGCTTACTCACGCGTCTTCTTATTTCTCTTTTTAGCAAGCCCAGGAGTTATCACCTGTATGTCCACGTCAGTAGTTTGATCAATCCCACATCAGTGGAGCACAGAAATCATCAGGTTTAAACAACGCTTGCTTTACTTTCAATCCTGTAAAAAACTTCATTAACAACAACTTAATCTCGCCTTCTCTTTTCCGTGTGCGGCCTACTCCTACTCCTGGCTGGCTCGCCACTTTGAAGAAAAGGATGCCACCACTTTTGTAGAGAAGGCTAGACGATATTTAATATAAACAGTGTATTTACAATTTTTCTGCATAGCTCAATGGGCTATTGCAGGAAGCATTTCTTGATAAGTAATATACAAGCCAGAATGAATGATCAAAACAAAGCAATGTAAAGCAAAGAAATCAGGATGCTATATACAGACAAAGAAAGCAGAGACAGACAAAGAAAAATTCAAAAATGCTTGCTACCTCTTTGTTCCAATCTGATTTTATATCGTTCTTCTTTGGCATCTGACCAATTCTCTCATACAACATTCCTGTGCAAGTCTCTGAATACCACAAACTGTTAATCATGTGCAGAACATCTGCTTTCACTTACTGCTCCCCCTTCTTTCCAGACTTTCTGGAGCCGTGCCTCTGGCTAATGTGGGCCCCATCATGTCCCAGGAGATTTTAGTGTTGAAACAGCTAGCTCTGCATGTTTTTTTGAAGCATTCCACTCCAATTTTTTATGCTTTTATTCAACATTTTTATGCTTTTATTCAACACTGGGCATCCATTTGGGGTCTGAGACCTTACCGCCAGCCATTGACCTAGTGGTAAAGTCTCATACAGTAACCGGATGGTAGTGACCTACATGTCCCCATACACACATCCAAAAATTATTATTTTTGGACGCACATATTAGACGTGCGCCAAAAATGAAATTACCACAAGAGCCACACAGTAGCAGGCCCAGGCTTTTGGCGTGCGCTGGGTGCACGATAGACACTTACATGGCCTAGTAAAAGGGCCCCTTAGAAAGGTATATATCTGTCTATGCTGTCTATATAAAATAGGGTGACTGTAAAAAAAAATGTATGTTCCCTATTATAACATTATTCTATATCATCAAATTAATATACATTTTCCTAGAGATTAATATTTCAACAGATGGCATTTTGCTAGTTTTAGTATGAGATAGAGGTCAATTTTATAAGAAGACACCTACCCCCCCTGTTTACAAAGATACTCTAGTGGCTACCGTGCAGCATTGCTGACACATCCCTTTCAAAGTGAATGGGCTTTGTTGGCAATACCACACCGCCAGCTGCTTGTGCAGCTTTGTAAACAGGGGGGCCAGTGTGTGTTATCAGGCACCAATTTCAGGTCAATTTATAAAGACAAGTAGATGCCCACTTGTCTTTATAAAATACTAGTGTAAATAGCAGAAATCTTACCTACATCGCAGGTACATCACAGATAGTACTGGGCAGACTTATACGGTCTGTGCCAGAGCCGGTGGTTGGGAGGCGGGGATAGTGCTGGGCAGACTTACACGGTCTGTGCCCTAAAAAGGACAGGTACAAATCAAGGTAAGGTATACCCAAAAAGTAGCACATATGAGTTTATCTTGTTGGGCAGACTGGATGGACCATGCAGGTCTTTTTCTGCCGTCATCTACTATGTTACTATGTTATGTTACAGGCTTTTACATTTGTTCTGGAGTACGTGTAAATATCCACATCTATCGTTTTTAAGTATGCATGCACAACAAGGTACTTTCAAATCTACACATTTACATGTGTACATCATCCATGTCTGACCAGAACCCCATCCCTGAACATACCTACTGGAAACAAATACACCATCATTGACGGGTCAGAATTTAATAAAAGCCCATTAAAATTACTCCTATAGGGGAAAGTTCTCTACAGGTCACCTAAAGTTAGGTGCCTAAAGGGCTAGATTTTATATTTGGTGCATACAAAATTGACAGCATGGTTTATAGAATAACACTTAAGCAGATAGGTTATGCATCAATTTAGGCATCACCATTTGCACAAACGAAAATGTGGTGCAAATGTTCATGCTTAAATTTATGCACAGAGCACCATTATTCTATAACTAGCCGTTAGTTTTTTGTTTTCCTATGCCCCCCCCCCCTCGGGTCCACCAACCCTGCTCTCTCCCCTGCCCTCCCCCCAGCGTGTTTCCCTCAGTTCCGCCCCCTCCTTCCCTCCCTGCTCCCTCCTCCTCCGATTTCCACGCCCATGTCCAACCCCTCCTCCCTATTGGGCTGCACTGCTGGTGGAGGCGGGGCTTGGACTTCTACACTCTTAGCGTTCTGAGTGACTCTACTGCGCATTTGCAGGTGAGTCGGTCACTTGCCGTTTATATGTTTGATTATGAGTGTAATCCAGTAAAATCCCATACAAATCAATTCAATACAAAAGTGCTGCCCTTGCTGCAGGGCACCTGACTAAAAATCATAATATTGGGTACAGGCCAATTCAAAAAAGTACGGTTGTGGTTAGCTGCTAATTTAGAGAGGCACTTAACCAGCTAAGGGGTGCTTTTGCTAAGCTGTGGGAAAAAGGGCCCTGCGGTAGTATCAGGAGCCATTTTTCCCATGTACCAGGACCCTTTTACTGTAGTGAGTAAAAATTCCCCCCCCCCCCCCCAAAAAAAAAATGACCATGCTGTCAGATAAATCTTACCATGTAGTTATGCGGCAGGGAGCATTTACCACCACTCAATGAGGTGGCGGTAAGGGCTCTTGTGGTAACCCAGCAGTAACCGGGCAGCACACGGTGATGTCTGATTACTGCTGGGTTAGCACTGCGCTACAAAAAAAAAAAAATTTTCCCAGTACATCAGAAATGGCACACACTCAAGCTGGAACTACCACCGTTGTCCACATTGGGCCAGCAGTAGTTCCGGGATAGCGTGCAGTAAGCCCATGTTGGGCTTACTGCCGCTTTGTAAAAGGGCCCTTAAGTGCAGCTGAAATTCACGGTTAGCATCTAACCGTGAATATATTCCAGGGCGGTGACAGCACTTGCCAACTTAAGTGCTGATATGCAGCTATAAATAGACTGCATAAAAGTTTGTTCCATTTTTATTCACTTACCCCATGGCTGCTTAAGTGCTGAAAGTTGACTTAAGCAGCTATGTGTTAGCGAGCTGAAAAATAACCAGATATTCAAAGCCGAAGCCTGGACAGGAATAACTCCATCAGCAGTGAACAAAATGCTCACTGCCATCGGTTGAATATTGACCCCCATGTGTTACAGACTGATGCACAGTCAGATGTGCACGTAAATCCAAATTAGTGCTAATTAATTTCAATATTTGATTGTTGAGGTCAGTTAATTCATATTTAATGGCTCATTAACTAATGTAGTGCACACACATCTTGGATCTGTGCCAAATTTCAGCACCAAATATAAAGTATGGGGGTAAGTGCAAATTCTATACTGGTAATATGCATTATAGAATTTAGGCACTAACATAATACACTAGTACATAAGTGCAGTTATAGGCATAACTGTAAATAAGTGTCAATTATCACCAATTATTGCAAATTATTTGTTGTTAGTGCAATTTGCACCTTTACCCTCCCCTCCCCTGATATTCAGCCCTATTTAACCAGGTAGGAATGGTTCCTGGCTGGTTAAATAGCGCTTAACTGGCTATCTGTGAATATTCAGCAGGAGATAGCCGGTTATCTCCTGCTGAATATTATATTGCGTAATATAACCGGCTATCCGCTAATTCAGTGCATCGTCAGCTACATTTGGCAGCCAAATCGGGCCACGAAACAGCAGGCCTCTCTTTGGCTGGTTTAAACTTAACTGGCCAGCACTGAAAATTGACTTGCACGGTTAAGTTTAAACAGGCTAAAAATAAAACAGATATTCAATGCTGGTCACTGGAAACGGCCTGATATTGAATATCCGGTCTCACCGTTGACCTCAGGAGTTAGCCAGGCTGCCTCCTGCAGTCTGAATATCGGCCCCTTACTGCATTTTTCTGTAGGTTTTGATCATATAGCATTATGGGGATAATTAAAAATAATATAGACACTCCCACACTCACAGTCCATTCACAACAATAAAAAGAAATACACAAGAACAAAATACTTCATCTGGCAAAGAAGCAGCCGTAGCTTTAATCAATGATCAATGAACTTTAACAATAAACTTGTAAACTGTTAGTCCCAAAATTCCATATACATTCCCAAATCCCTACATGCTATCCACATTCTAAATGGAACTTCTGATTTAGGGGAAAGTTATGGGAAAGGGATGAGATTTGATATACCACCTTTCTGTGGTATGTCAAAATGGTTTATATATTATATGCAGGCACTTATTTTGCACCTAGTGCAGTGGAAGATTAAGTCACAAGGAGCTGCAGTGGAAACTGACCCCGGTTCCCCTGGTTCACAGGCCATTGCACAAACTATTATGAACATGGGCTACCATTAAAATGTGCTATTTTCCCCTCCGAGGGACACCACCTTGCAGTGGTGGAGGGGCTTCTGTGTTTCAATGAATGCTGAAGGGTTACCCCTATCAGATAGGCCTCTGAGGAGAAACCAGAAAAAGAGTGTCCCAAACTAGGGAGAGTAGAAAGATGGCAACCTGAAGCTCGTATGCTCAACGGCCCAGCTGTCCTCTGAAGTTCTGTCTCTGTTTACTTGAAATTTCCTCTCTGCAATTGCATTTACCTTAACTGAGAGGAAGAGGACAATCAGGGGTCAGTCGCCAATCGCCAGAGTTTGTCCCCTGTGCAGCAAATGTGGGACTGCTGCGTGACGAGCTGCCCACAGATGACTGGTTTGATGAGTCCTTTGATTAGCGCCGGCGAATGAGTGTTGACACTCTTGGACCTGGAAACAACTTCATCGCTCCCGAATCATTTAACCACCATGTCCAAAGGAGTGGAGGAGTGAGTTAGGAGTCCATGCTGAAACGGAAGTCGTTTACAGCTCAACCTGAGTTGGCGGTGCCACTCCTAAACCCGTAAGAGCTATCAGCTTGGAGTTTTTGACTCCCGTGGAGGTTACATTGAATATCATCTGGAAGATGCTCCAGGACCTAACGGTGGTAGTAAATAATTTTGCTTCAGATATAATCTTATTAGTGAGTTACATGGATTACCTAATTGAACCCTTTGAGAAAGAAAAATTGATACAGCAAATGAAGTTCTACAGGAGTAGGAAACGGTTAAGATTTTGAAAATGATAATGGACCAGAAATTTGAACAAAATGAATACTATCATCTGATTAATATTGAGATTGTTGTTTTCCCAGAGTTCTGGGTATGACTCCTAAAGATTTCCTCAGAAATATTTCCTGAAATTTTTGTTATTTTCCTTTGTAATGATTCCTCTTAGTAATATAAATTATTACTTAGTAATATTAATTCAAAAGTAGTGAAGCCTGTGAAACTGGGATTACCTTAATCAGTGGGAAGTGGATTAGAGACTCAAGTGTTCACATTGTTAAATAATTTCTGGTTTTAAAAGAGAAAAAATGAAATTAGGTGTATTATTTCTACTAATAAATTGAATGTACACCGTTTTGGGTTTGAAGAAGCCAACCAGACGATCAATGTGGAATAATGATTCAGATAAATAATAACTGGGGATAATCAGGTTAATACCACATTTTTTCTGTTTACTGTTGTTTAATTGATCTCCTTGTCTTGTTTCACTCTCCCTATTTTGTGGTCTGAAGAGTATAAAATTATCTGATTGAAATAATTCTTGTGTATTACTTTCTCTGTATTTCTGGCAAGTTATTTTGTTGCTTGTAAATTTAAATTCTTATAAATAAAAAAAAATGCTATTTTACTGTTAATCCCTGTAATTAGGTCTCATTACATAACATGAAACCAGTGCTAAAATAGCAAGAATTAGTGGAAAAATAATCCATTTTAACAGTGCCCCACATTGATAATCAGCCTGGTAATCCAATGACTGTGACGTGGGTTGCCAATCTCTCAACCCTACAGGAATTTCACCATTCTTATAACTTCTCATCAATGCAGATTAAGGTGGATGACTACTAGGATTACCCCAGCCATAGCTGAGACAGAAACCTTTATCCCCCCACCACCTCCAATAGGAAACAACTCACACTAATCAAAGGATGGGTGGGGGAGTCAAACCCTCCTCCTCAGCCCAAGCACCTCAGAAAAAAGCCTGACAATAGATCCCTCCAACACATCCCAGCTCCTAACTGGCAGTTGATTTGTGCCCATTTATATATGTTCTGCCCCCATATTCATGTCGTGTATATTTAATATTAGTATTATTTGTATTTAATTGCATTGTCTGTGTAATAGATAGCACTGTGTATTAGGACTGCTTTTCCTATAGTTTGCAGTTCCTGTGATTGAGTCCTTGTGAACTTTCCCTATTGGCTGTTAGCTCTGAGCTAGGGCCAGCCCTCCTTCTCTGCCCCTGCTGGCTGTTTGAGAGAGCCCAGTTTTTCTAGCTTGCCTTTGTGATCAGCAGCTGTTCTAGGGGCTGATCCCTGCTTAATGTACTGTAATTCCATCAAGAGTTTTCGCCATCATCCCAAGTCCTTTCCCCAAGACATTCTCCTCAAGGCATTGCCCCAAATATCTTCAAGTCATCTCCCAAAGACTTTCTCCAAGTCATAAGCACATACATATTGACATACTGGGATAGACCGAAGGTCCATCAAGCCCAGCATCCTATTTCCAACAGTGGCCAAACCAAGTCACAAGTACCTGGCAAGATCCCCAAAACAGTACAATACATTTTATGCTGCTTATCCTAGAAATAAGCAGTGGATTTTCCCCAAGTCCATTTTAATAATGGTCTATGGACTTTTCCTTTAGGAAGACATCCAAACCTTTTTAAAATCCTGCTAAGCTAACGGCTTTTACTACATTCTCTGGCAGAAGTTCTAGATTCAGTCCCTGTAAAAACATTTGGTCAGTGTAGTGGACTGAGAACCTGAGAAACTGGGTTCAATTCCCACTGCAGCTCCTTGTGACCCTGGTTCAAGTCACTTAAACCTCCACTGCCCCAGGATAGTGCCTGCATATTTTTGAATACTTCCACTAGTGCTGGAAATGCCAAGCGCTTGGGTGGAACTACCACCAGCGCCCACATTGGGAAAGCAGTAGCTCTAATTTGGCATATGGTAAGCCCTCAGTGTGCTTACCATCAATTTATAAAAGGGCCCCATGTGACCTTCATTTAGTCGCAGTCATTTACACCACATTTTGCTTGACATAAATCCCGACACCTAAATTAGGCACAGAATGGATGTATTCTATAACTAGGCACATAAATTTTAGAAATGCCATGCTCCTTTTCAACTTTGTGACTTAGAATGTACGTGCACAATGTTACAGAACACGCTCAGTGAGTTCAGTGCGTAAATCTTAATTAACGCCAATTAGTGCTGATAATTGCTTGTGAACATCCAATTGACAGCACTGCTTAGTTAACCAATTAAATTATGCGCATTGTCTAGAATATGCTTTGATTTCTGCATGGAAATTAAGGCATGATATATAGAATCCAGGAGTATGAGCTAACCGTGAATATTCAGCCTAGCTGGTTTAATAGCACTAAATATCAGTGGTATATCTATAGCTATGCTGAGCAGGCCTAAATTAAACTGCATAGCTATAGATATAGCAGCTGAATATCTACCTTAAGTCTGCACCAGTACTATCTAGATAATGCAGATGTAATTAGAAGGATTTCTGAAGGCACTATCCAGATAGGGGGACATTTTGGAACAGGGAGCTTATTCTATAAGGGAATGTAAGTGTCTACTTTGTTTTAGAGAATACTGCGGGTAAAAAAGGTATCAGCCAGCCAGAACTGAAAAATGAGGGTATGTGCTGTTGTTATCATTACTCTATCATTTGGATCTTTGTCTAAGGTGGTTGTATTTTCATTAGATCTGAAGGGTCTTCTTTCTATTTCGACTCCGGCTTCTCAGAGTATATTATTAAAGGACATTTGGGAAGTTCTAACTACGACAGGTTCTCTTCAAGAATTGTGAGTCTGTATGTTCCTTTTCTGATGAAGTTGTGGCAATACTTACTGAACATACTTCTACTAATAGATGTTTTGCCAAGTTGGAAGCTCAGACCTCCTATTTACAATATGTGGAAACTTTAGACATTAAGGGTAACATTAGTCTGATACTATAAATGAAGAAATTTTAAAAAACCTTTTAAGGAAGAATAATAAAAAATATTTTCAAAGTGCTTTCGAACTCCATAAAATATCCAAGAAAATTTCAAATTTTTGCCTACTGAATAAGAAATCTTTGTGTTTTTTTTTTTTTTTTTAAATAAAAGGGCTCTTTTACCAAACTGCAGTAAAAAAGTGGCCATAACGTATCTTTACACTGGTCATTCTGCACACTTAAGGCTATTTTTGCTGCCAGGGCAAAATGGTTGATTTTTCTATTTTGCCTTTTAATGACCACATGCTAATTTCCCCACAGCAATGTAGCTGAGCTAACTGATTAGTACAGAACACACCCATTCTCTGCCCTCAGACTTGCCCCAAAGTAATTCTCATAATCAAAATTTTATCAGCCTAAAAAAATAAAAATAATGATAATCAGCCTTAGAAAAAGAAAGTGATCAAGACAGCAGCTTAAAAGGAAATGAAAAATCTTCCAAAAAAGCAGTCAAATCACCTTTCCCAGTCGAATCTAAAACTTTCAATTCTTCATCAGCTATATTCTGCACCGAGGTCTGATTTAAAACATAATAACTGCAAAAAACAAATGGGGTTCACACTTTCCACAAACGTCCAGCAACACAAGAAAAGTGGAAAAGAAACCAACTTCAAGAGATCAGTCCATACACAAGAGTAAGATGCTCCCAAATCAAACTTTATTTGGACCCTACACGGTCCGTGTTTGGGCTTTAAAAAACCTTCATCAGGGGTCTATAAAATAACATATATATAGTAATTAATTTAAAATCAAAACAGACAAAATGTATATGAAAACACACAAAAATCAAAAATGTAAATTGATTGATAAAAACAATGGGTAAAATAAAGATCATAAGTTAATCAAAAACATTTTGATAATAAGTTAATAGGAAATTTTAAATCTTCGAATTGATAAGTAATAAAGCTGTTATAGCACCAATTTTTACATCAACATATGAACACCGTAGATAATGAATAATTAAATTAAAAAGAATCAACACCAAAACATACCTCAATCTATCCATAACATAAATAAATTATATTAATCAGCTTAATTGTTTGTTCACATAAAGTTATAATTTAATGTAGAGAGCAGCAGAACAAAAATATTATATATTAAAATAAGCCTGCAACAAATCAAAATTATTAAAATAATAATAAAAATTAGTATAACGGAGTGATCCATTAAGCTAATATAACATACCTAAGTATAAGAGATAAATCTTTCAATTTTAATTATTATTTTTTTTTATTAATTATTTATTTATTAATTTTAAAATTATAACAAGAACAACTTGTTATTTGAAATACAGCCATAGATATTTTCCAAATAAAATTCAATAAAGACATAATTCAACATTGTCATAATTCGCAAATCAACAAAATAAAATTTTTTGCTTTGTTAGCCCACATTTACTTTGAGAGAGAGCGATACGAGTTAGGGAAGATTTTACACATTAAAGTAATTAAGGAAATTATGGCGTGCTATTCCAAGCTTATCTAACTTGAGTTGTTTCATGTCCAGAAATGATTTCAGGTGATCAGGTGAATAAAAGGTATATTTCACCTCACTCAACTTAACATTACACTTACAAGGGTAAGCTAAAAAAAATGTCCCACCGATTTCTAATGTCCTTAATTTTAAAGCTAAAAAAGCTTTTCTCCTTTGTTGGGTCGTTTTCGTTACATCAGGAAATATCAAAACACGTCTTCAAATTTTTAAAATAGAGTCTCATTATATTATTTAGGTCTTGCTCAAATATTAAAGATACAAGCAGAGTGGATCTTTCTGTAGTTTCATCTAGTGTTTGTTCCAAAATAGCTGAAATATCTTCAAAACCTTTCCCAATTACTTGTAGTTCTTGTTTTTCCCCCGCATCTTCTTTTGGTAAATTTGTAATGTAGTATATTTTATTTATTGGCGGCATCGATTCCAGGGGTATTTTTAAGACTTCATTTAGATATCTTTTAAATAAATCATGCGGGTTCATCCCAAATACTTTTGGGAAATTCAGCAGACGTAAATTTAATCTCCTATTAAAATTTTCGATCTGTTCAACTTTTCTTCTAAGATCCATACTATCTTTTACAACAGCCTGCTTAAATTCTTGTATAGAATCTATGTCCTTCTGAATATTTTGAATTTTTCCAGCTAATTCACCTTGTATTATATCCACTTTTAAACTTAATTCTTCAAATTTATTTTTAAAAGTAGAAACTTCACCTGATGTTTGCTGTAATGTTAAATCCATTTCATTCAACTTCTTCCAGATCATTCCTAGACTTATTTCCTCCTGCATTTTCTCTGAGACTCCTCAGTCCTCAGCCTCAGCATCTTTCGTGACAATTCCAAGCCCTCACTGGTGAGCTTACCCGAAACACTTCCGGTAGGGCAAAGTTCACCCATTGAGATCGGCGCTGACGCTGGGTTCAGAGGGCTCAATGTTGAAGGTGGAGAGAGAGACACTTCATCTCCTGGCAGGGTCTCAACTTCCCTTGAAGTCCCCATAATGGGATTCACATCTCTTACAGCCTGGAGAACCGGCACCAAGAATCGCTCGAGGCCCTTCTGGAGTGGAGAGGAAGTCGAGGTTGGTGGGGGAATTAATCTCGTCGACCCCTTACGTTTTGTGTGAGGCATTTTGCTGAAGAGTTCGTTCCTCCAAAGCGGGTTACACAAGCGTCCCTTAGTGCGTCTTAACACGCCGCCATCTTGAATCTCAATTTTAATTATAAAGATGAAAATACAATATATTTCGTAAGGATCAGATTATTACGTTTACAAACATATATAAAAATATATAAATCACATAGATATATAGTAAAAGATCACAAGCATAAAAGAAAAAGGAAAAACCTACCAATCAATGAGTGCACAGTATGTAAATGATTGATGATGGAGCACATGAAACAAATGTCTCTGTAAGAGAACATAAATATCTGTGCGCAGGCAAAAGGGGAATGGTTATGGGCGGTGAAATGGGAGTTTCATGGGCATTCTAAAATTTACACTCATAGTTAGAGAATATGGCCCAATGTGCCTAAATCTATGCGCCGGGATTTACACCACATTTTCATTGGTGTACATGGAGGTGCATAGGTTTAGGTGCTGGATATCATTAAGTGTATTCTATATACCATGTCTAAATATAGGCATCCCTTATAGAATACGCTTAGGCAGAAATGTTTTTTGCATAGATTTTGTAGGCACCATATATAGCACCTGGCCCATAGGAATGAATTCTATATATGGTGCCAAAAAAGCACTATTCTAAAAGCATGCTTAAAGTTAGATGCAGTTTATAAAATAGCGCTTATGCCTAGATGCATAGAAGTGCTAGGAATGCCCCTGATATGCCCATAACCCTCCCATTTCCGCACCCCCTTATTTTTCTCATATGTAAAATTTAGGTGAGGATCTTGCAATTAAATTTAATTAGTGCCAATAATTGTTTGATAGAAAGCCAATTATTGATGCCAATTAGCTTATTATTTAATAAATTATATGCACAAATTGGGTACCAACCCAAATTTGTATACACAATTTTTGCTTAACAATACTCTTGGTACGTGCCGTTGTTATGTGTAATCCAAATTTTCACCTAAGGCAAGTGAGACTCTCTATTATGCTGATAATATTTGAAGAAGTAGAGGAAAAAGACTTCAGAAACTCGGTAACAGCTGATGACTTTTTAATTGAAACAGCTGACCGCCTTGCTCTGCGTGGGCTAAATTTAAAGCTCATGCTGGCGAGAATCGTCAATAGTCCAAAAACCTCTATAGCACTGTATTGGTATCTTAATACTTGATTATATATACAGTGTAAAATGGTACAACATAGGTACTTAGCTGTGGTCTGTGCTGAGACAATTAAATAGACATCAGCTGTTACCGAGTTTCTGAAGTCTTTTTCCTCTACTTCTTCAAATATTATCAGAGTAATAGAGAGTCTCACTTGCCTTAGGTGAAAATTTGGATACACAATTTTTGACAACCTGTGTAGAATTAGGAAGATAACACGCAAATGAATGTTAACACCTAGTTTAGGCAATTGCCATGATATTGGCATTGAAAATCAGCATCAGTCGACTTGTACATTTACTGTGACTAGTTAAGTCTTTTAGAATATTGGGCCCAGTTTCTATATGTACAATAGGCCTATTATATTTAAATTCAGTATAGAATATGTTTGTGCAAACAATTGTTCTGAAAAATTTATATTATAAATGCTTCTTAATGGACATTAAAGATTATATTTAGCAAGAATCAGAGCTTGCATAATGCAATGAAATTTAATTACACATAATTGCACAAATAAACTTTTATGATCCATGGAAGTCTGCTACAATGTATTAGGATGAATGATCAAATTATAGCTTTACATTGCTAGTCTTTTTCGTTAGCTATATTTTAATGGAATTATGCAAATGATTTGGAATTCACTGGTAAGTAAACTGGAATTAATAAGAACAGTATCTGAGAAATGCCATCATTAATAAAACATATATTTGAATATTTTATAGAATGCAATTTCCCCCATTGAAAAAACAATGGAAATAAAGACAACTTCAAAATGTATTTTACAGCACTGAAACCCAACAAATAGCTCAACAAACTCACAAAGTCGATAAACAGAAAGTAATATCAGAACATATAATTCAAAAATTTCAACCACTTTAAACTATCCAAAAGGCAAAGGAATGGATATGCTATAAAAATAAAGAGAAAGTATGTTGTGTAATAATATGAAAATTAAAATGAAAAGTGAAAATTGACTATGATGGCAAGGAGGTTTTTCTGACTAGTGATGTGCTCTATGTTAGGTTCACTGGTACAGTTTTGGCTGATAGCAGTCACTGAAGTCGTTTTCTTCTTTGTCTTTTAGATAGTTTCAAGTGGTTGACATTTTGAATAATACTCATGTTCTGCTTTTACAGCACTGAACCATTAAAATATTTGTTGTGCTTGATGAATCATCTGCACAGATGTGGGCATGTGAATAGTTAATTTTAAATTGTACTATTAATTCTACAATCTTTGATACCCTTTCTAGCATAGTTAGCATTATTAGCACTTAAAATCTGCATAACATTGGTTCACTGAACTGTATAAAATTCATAATTGTTTACTGAATTTATTCTTTAAAAAATCATTTGAACTTTTGTTACAATATTATCCACATTGGACTTTTCACATGAAGAACTAAGCCTCTTTCAGGTAAAAGAATACCTAAATGGGACAAATCTCTTCACATGCTATTTTTTGACTTACAGGTAAGTTATCAGGGTGCGTTAAAATGTGGTAGTCAGCAACCTGTGGTATCTCAGTGGTAAAAGAATAATAATGCTTGTGAGTCACCTCATAAGCAGAGTCCGCCTGGGAGCATTAGGCCACCAAGCCTTAGTCAGATGCTACCTGGCCATCTCTTAAAGGGGCCATCACCTGGCATTAAAAGAGGAGCCCCCTACAAGTACCAAGATCCTCTTGGACTCCTCTCTATCAAGCTTCCTCCCACTGTACTGGCCCACCAACCCCCATCCCTAATAAGGGCACCCCTTAGTGACCAAGAGCAGCTTTCTATCTTGGGGGGGGGGGGAATCTGGCCACCTCTTTTAGGAGCCCTTTTACTAAGCTGCATAGGCACCTATGCGTATCCAACACGTGCTAATTTGGAACTACCATCTAGCTACTGCGTGGCTCAGGCAGTCATTCCAATTTTTATGTGTGTCCGATACGCACATCATAAAATATTTTTGATTTTCTAACACGCGGCGCTAACTGGGCGGTAATTGGCAGTGTACGCACCCTAACGATTACCATCCAGTTAACATGTGAGACCTTACCACTAAGTGAATGGGTGACAGTAAGGTCTGAGACCCAAAATGGATGCGTGCCAATTTTAATTTTGCCGCACATCAATTTTGGGCAAAAAAGGCCTTTTTAACAGGCATGCTGAAAAATGGATCTCCGCATGTCCAAAACACACACCTACACTAGTGCAGGCCATTTTTCAAAGCACTTTAGTAAAAGGACCCCTTAATGCTATGTGCCAGCCCCTTTAAGACTGGACTATGGCTTAGCAGCCCACTGCTCCTGCGCAGTAAAACAACCCCAGGGATTATTTTGTCAGTTATATTGCAGTTTCTGCAGAAATCTTAGGCTCCTGTATTTGACTGAAAATAAATGACAAGTTTATGTTCCTAGCTTAGCAGCATAAATTTAAGAACTCACCTTTTTCTGCTTATCAGGCCCTTTGCAAGGGAAGGAGATTGACCCAATTCTATAGAATGTTTCCCTGTAGGACACTGGTTCCAATCTGTCTCATTTCAGCATTAACTGTAAGTATGAAAATTGGTTAGTGATCTATATGAAATGAGTGGGTAGTTTCTTACCAATTTCCAGTGAACTGATACATAACAGAACTCTAAAAGCACAAGCACAAACTGGTACCACTGTGGGTATACAAAACAAACAGGACACATATCAGACAAGCATGGAGTCCAATATGGTTTTTTTTTTTCAAACCTGTAGGGCTAGATTCTATTTATGGCATCTGAAAAATAAATTGCCACCTAAGCATATTCTATAAGTGGCACCTACACTTAAGTGCGGTATACAGAATATGCTTAGTTGATATCTCAACTATGCCTATCCATTTACACCAAGGGAAACATGGCTTAAATACTGGCATATTCTATAATAGTGCACATAAATTTTGGAACACCCATGAAACACCATTTTCTCATCCATAAACATGCCCCTTTTTGGCTTCAAATATTACAATTTAGGCACTGTGCATTGCAGAATATGTATAGCATGTTATACGTGTAAATTCTAATTATTGCCAATTAGTGCTCATTATTGTTTAAGTGCTGTTAAAACACTGATTGGCTTGTTGAGCCAATTACATGCATTGTAACAGAATATGCTTGGATTTTGGCGCAGAATGCAAGGCGTGATATATAGAATCCTGGGGATTGGGTGTCCTTCTAGTCTAGCTCACATTAGGGAAGGATATCTGTCATTGTGTCAGTAGTGTGCACTGAGCTAACTTAGCTCATACTAATCTCACTTAGGGGCCCTTTACTAAGCTGCAGTAAAAAATGGCTTAGTGCACCCTTGCATGGATTTTTCCTATGTGCTAAGGCCATTTTTGCCACAGCCGTACAATGTCCGATTTTTCATTTTTTATATTTGCAACCACATCCAAAGCGATTTATCTGGGGCGACAGAGGGTTAAGTGACTTTACCCAGAGTCACACGGAGCTGCAGCGAGAATCGATCCCAGTTATTATATTATAATATGTTATATTAGTGGCCTTGCTCTAATGTTGCCATTATTACGTGACTATTAATAAAAATTACTACATGAGCATTTACTGTAGTCAGAAAGGACTCACATGGTAATCCTGGACTACCAGTTTGTGTGTGGTAATGTAGTTCCACTAACTGATTAGCGCAGGAATGCTCCCCTCCCATCAAAAAATATATATTTCTTTGGTGTGTGGATTAGCATGCGCTAAAATGGCACTTATCTCAGGATGCCTGGGTGCGTCCCACAGTACTCTATTTTAAGCTGTGTTAGTCGCTCATTAGCACCTAATACAACTTAGTAAAAGAGCACCTTAGTGTGCACTATTCCTGCATAGTGTGCCCCATTCTTACCTCCTGTCTACTAATTTACTTGTATATTATTGCTACACAATGCTTACAAGTGGCAGTTCTACAATTAGGGCAACTGAGGTGAGGGCCTCAGGCAGCACTCTGCTGAGGCGGCATCATCCTCCCCCCTTCCTTCCCCAACCCCTTCCCCGAATTTACCTTTTATTTTCTTGTTTTCCAAAAGGCAACTGTAGCAGCGATTCCCATAGGCTGCCCTGTCGCTGGTCTCAGAGGCAGAAGAGGCTGGGATCGGTGGCAGGGCAGCCTATGGAATCATTGCCCCCTTCTTTTGAAAAACCAAGAAATTTAAAGGTAAATTCAGGTAAGGGAGTTGGGGAAGAAAGAGGGAGATGTCAGACCGTGGAGTGGTAGTGGAAGGTGGCAGCAGAGGAGCCAGGGAGGCAGCTGTTTGCTCGCCTCAGGTGGCAGATTGTCTTGGGCTGCCCCAATGCTCATTATTATTTAGTGTGCATTAATCTTTATTTAAGATAGCATGCACTAACAATGAAGAGAATACCGGAAATGAAACAGTTCATAAAATGAAGCAAAATAAACAAAAAGACTCAGTAATGATACAAAAAAAGAAACATAATGGAAAATTTTCTGATACGCCTATTATCCTTGCTCTACCTTATAAAAGCCTATAGAAAGGATTGTCTAGAGCACTCTTCAATTCTACTTACACCGAGTCATGAAAAGGAGAACTGCCTACAAAGAATCCTATTATATCCAGCACCAGTTAGTGTGCTACAATTCTTTACTGTTAGAACAGAAAAGTTTACATTTTAGACCTTAATGTCTGATTTCTTGTGACCTCAGTTTTTCCTAAAGTGTGAATTAAAGTACCTAAGAAAAAGTAAAGAATGAAAAGAAGCAAAAGGATTTCAGTCAAAACTTGAACAAAATCGCAAAAAGACTCCAGCATTCGCCAAGTCTTCCTTTTTTCAGGAGTAATTGGATTGAAGAATTTTGCTGGTAAGTACACATTATTTCACTCCATAACTTTCAAAAAACCCTATGCTTCATTTTGACTTTTACTTCTGAAGCTAGTTATATTTCTGTCCAGTCTTCTGAAAAATTGCCCTGTCTGGCATTAAAAAATGAAAGATTTTGTTAGAGCAGAAATATAAACCAGTGGAAAAACCATAACACTTATTTTTAGCTTTTGATGCTGAAATGATGTAAGCTGTATATAGCCTGGCACAGAATTTCATTATACAGTTGTCTGAATGCCTTGAGGATGCAAACAGCTTTTTCTCCAAGGGTTCTTGTTCCCAGACCAAATTAGGAAATACATTTTACCTGTAAGAGCTTAAGAGTTATACTGTAAGAGGAATGGTTGATGTAGGCTTTTAAGACTGGAAATGTGTCTTTTAGGTTCTGGTAAGAATACTATAGAGAATGCCTCCCTCACAGCCAGACTGCAGACTAATCATGAACATTGCTCCTCTACTCCTCAAATATTCATCTTTTGTAAATTTGGGGATATTATCAAATAATATTAGATGCATAAGTCAAATAGTGTATGGATGAATTGTGATCTGAGAAAGAAACAATAAGTAGTGAAGCATTAAAGTAGCAATCAAATAATAATAATAGAAAACATAATTGTATACTGCATTTATTAGCTGCTAATGAACACAGTATACAGTGTGTGTTTTTTTAATTATTTGATTGGTATTGTGATCTGAGGTGCCATACCTTCAATTCTCCAGACATTGTGAACTTTGGAAATGGCTGATTATTCAGAAAGATTCCGCAGGTGGCATTTTTATTCAAGCTGCAAATATATTTCCAATGAACATGCATTGCTCTATATAATTTCACACAAGAACCATGAATTTCACAAAATACAGTACCATATGCCTATATTTCTAGTTGTATGCAGGGTTACATCCCTTAGAGGCTCATTTTTGAAAGAGAAAAACATCCAAAAAGTGCCATAAAGCATCATTTGGATGAATTTCTTCTCAAAACAGCCAAATTGGTATTTTGGAAAAAAGTGAAAACATCTAGGGCTGAAACACAAACATTTTGGTCTAGACCAGGCTTATTTTCAAAAGAGAATGACGCCCATCTTTCGACACAAATTGGAAGATGGGCGTCCTCACAAGGTCACCAAAATCAGCATAATCGAAAGCCGATTTTGGGCGTCCCCAACTGCTTTCCATCATGGGGATGACCAAAGTTTGTGGGGGCAAGTACGAGGCACAGCTAAGGCGGGACTTGGGCATGCCTAACACATGGGTGTCCTTGACCCATAATGGAAAAAAATCCAGAAATCCACTGTACCCACATTTAGGTGCTCCCTTCACCCGTAAGGGCTATGGTAGTGGTGTATAGTGGTGGGTAGTGGGTTTTAGGGGGCTCAGCACACAAGGTGAAGGAGCTATGTTCCTGGGAGCAATTTCTGAAGTCCACTGCAGTGCCCCCTAGGGTGCCCAGTTGGTATCCTGGCATGTCAGGGGGACCAAAGGTCTTGCATTTGGTCGTTTCTGAGATGGGCATCCTTAGTTTCCATTATCGCCGAAAATCAGAAACGACCAAGTCTAGGGACAATCATCTCTAAGGACAACCTAAATGTCAAGATTTGGGCGTCCCCAACCGTATTATCAAAACGAAAGATGGACGTCCATCTCGTATCAATAATACGGGTTTTCCCGCCCCCCCCCCCACCAGAACATTTTGCAAGGACGTCCTCAGCAAAACTTGGGCGTCCCTTTCAATTATGTCCTTCTAGATGCCCACTGGAGGGACTTACAATTTATAACAATGGGGGTAATTCCATAAGGGAGTCTTTTACTTAGGCACGCTGCTGTTTTTAGCATGCATTAAAAATAGGCACATGCTAAACACTCAAGACGCCCATAGGAATACATTGGCGTCTTTAGCATTTAACGTGAGCCTATTTTTAGCGTGAGCTCAAAACGCCAGCACACCTTAGAAAAAGACCCCTAAGTGAGTGCCTCCTTTTACACTGATGCCATGTGGTGAAAGCCTATTCATCTGGCTACCCAGATTCCATTATAGAATGCTATAATAACCAGGCATTAGCACACCTACATGCAACCACAGTTGCACTAACCAAAGGCCTGTTGTAGATGTGGTTATATAAATACAGCAGGGGTCCAAATAACTGATAGTTTTGAGTAAGCTGCATACACAAGTGGAAGCCCCACCCATTCACTGCCCAAGTTCTGCCCATGTAAACTCCTCCTTTGTTTTTACGTATTATAACCACTTAAGTGTGCTTTTACAGACTAGTGCTTGGGGAAAGTTATCACATGGGCTACAGCTAGATGAGTTATTTTACTATTAACCTCAGTTATCAGGACCTAGGTTTCATTTCATAAAATGAGCCCTGTGCTCAAACAGCACATGTTAATAGTAACATAACATGGATTAATGGTAGCTCATATTGATAACTATGGGGTTAATATTCAGCTTGCGGTGGTCAGTGTTTTTTAAACTGCTGACCGCTGCAAGCAGAACTGAGGCCGGATATAAAATGTCAGGCCTTTTCCGGGCTCTGCATTAAATACCTTGGTGTGTGGGATCACCTGAAAGTTATATTCAGAGCAGTGCCCAGTTAGCTTGGTGGATAAAGTTAGGACAACCTTTTTGCTGTCCTAAATTTATCTGCCTACTTAAGGGGTCTTTTACTAAGGCTCACTAGTGTTTCTAGTGCATGCTAAATGTTAGCGATGTCCATATATTCCTAACATTCAGTGTGCCCTAAATATTAGCCCTAAGCTGGTTAGAGGACTGAATATTGCTGACAATAATTTAGTACTAGGTCTGTCCAAGCTCCGCTCACGGACTGTCCTTCAGGTAACCAAATAATGCTAGTGCAAGGCCCCTTTTACCATAGCTTAGTAAAAGAGTCCCTTAAACTGTTGTGTAAAGCCATTTCTTGAAATGAGCACTTTGAAAAAAGATATACATACTGTTGAGCAGCTATAAAACCTGACTTGGAATGTTTTTCTCATACACATGCATTCCCTTTGTGAAATCAGGAACACACCTGTAGATTTCAGTCTCACCTGAATTACACACAAACCACACCCCTTTAAATCTCTACATAATGGGGGAAATTCTATCTATGCCCCCTACCTTTATAAAAGTCACTAAAAACTGTGTGTGCATTTACAAGTGTTGTTCTAGAATAAGGGGGGATATATGCCCAATTTAGATGTGTACTTTTGTACCACATTTCAGTTGGTGGAAATGGCTGTGCCTAAAGTTAGGTGTGATTCCTGGGCATAAGCACTGTTCCATAAACTGTGCCTAACTTTAAGCAAAGCTTACAGAATAATGCCTTTTTGATGCCAATTTTTTCCAGTGGTATATATAGAATTCACCCCATAGTGCTGAAATTTAGACTCTAAATGATCCACACTCAGCCCCTCTTGTATAAATGGTGCCTGACCTTTACATAAAAATACTGGTATAGCGCGCAAGTTACACCTAAATTTGGGTGCTGGACATACACTGGATAGAAACTGATATAAGTTCAGCTCCCAAAAATTAGGCACAGATTAGCACTATTCTATATCTTTGTGCCTAAAATTTGGGAATGCTCATGACCTGCTTATGCCCCTCCCATGGTCACGTCCCTTTTGTATTGTGCACGGGAAAGTTAGGTACCAAGTTATAGAACAGTGCAACTTCAATCAAGAATTAATACTGAGTAAGTGTCCAGTTGGTGCCTATTTCTTTTCCTCATTAAGTTATGCACAGATCTCAGATCCAAATGCAAATTATGGCACCTAACTTTTGGTGATCTATATAGAATCCAAGGAAATGGGGATCTCCAAATGAAAATAGCCTCTTTTTGAAACTGAGATTTGAGTGTGAGATATTCACATGTAAATGCCCATTTCCATGTGGAGATTGTCAAGAAGACTTCTAAAATATTCTTCAATCTGTAAATCCCACTACAGAGTTCATCCATGATTGTTTACCTAATTGGAACTGGACACTGGAATATAGTGTTACTTTTAGGACTTTTTAAAACGCTCAAATTTGGTTGCCAAAAAAAATGCTGAGCACTATTCTGTGAACAGTGCTCTGAGTTGGGTGCTTTTTATAGATTAGCGCCTAGTGCCAGAATCTGTGCCATTGGGGTTGAGGATTTACTGATACTTGGTATAAATCCTCATACCTTAGCAGACAATTGTTTTTTAGGGCTCCCGCGCTAACCTGGCAATAACTGTCGAGTAAGTGCTGGTGCTACAAAAATAGAAAATATTTTTGTAGCATCAGAAATGGTGTATACTAGGGGTGGGAATTACCACTAGGCTCCTGCGGTAGCTCAGCCGTAGTTCTGGATTGACCTGCGGCAAATCTATTGCCATCCGCCAACCCTTTACTAAAAGGGCCCATTTATGCACAAATTTGCCAACCAATTTGACATTCTACATGCTCATTTCCCTTATAAAATGACCATATTGTGTTTAATAATGTGTCTGTGTCCCTTTTCATATGCACATGTATCAGGCACATAAGGTTTCACAGTATGCAATAATTTATACTATTACCAGAAGAAACAAATAATGCAGAAAATAAAAAGTTACTAGAGGTCGTAAACCCAATAACTTATTTGTACCACAGATGTGAAATAGCAGCTACTCTAACAGCCTCATTTCTGAAATGAAGGTACCATTAATACATTGTAGACAAATGGGAAATTAGGATTTTATTTATATCACCTCTGATAGGTGTTTGGATTTTCTTTGTTTAAAAGAGACCTGGTTAAAGCAAGATTTAGAATTCTCTGTTTGGCCAGACTTGCCCTCTTACTCTTGCCCTCTTAGTTACTCTTGCCATCTGGCATTTATGGAAAAGAGGGGTGAAGGAACAACCTTGTTATTAAATGAGACATATTCCATTTCAACAGTCTCTATTCCATTGATTAAGGGTCTTGAGAAAATAGTAGATTAAAATGGGAAAGGTCATTAGGCTGTCAGTTTGTTTGCTATATTACAACCCAGGAACAACTGGTGGAACACTTTTACATTTTATGGAGCTGATTTCTTCTTGGCTGTTAAATTGTCCTAGGTCACTGGTTTTAGATGATTTTAATGTGTGTGCTAATTTTCCCTCTTCTGAAGAAGCTCAAGTGCTATAATCCAAGCAAATAATATTATTATTGTCCTCAGGCTGTCACAGAGTGTCTCACACCATACCCAATACATTAGTATTATTAATTTTTGTTCTGAAAATAGTGACATTTGTATGTCCTCCTCTGAGGTGACTATTTCTCCAATGGAGTAGTCTGATCACCAAGCGTTGCACTTCATATTAAATCATTTTCTGGAAATGTAGAAGGGTTTCAGGGTGATCCAGAAAATTACAGCCCAGTAAGCCTGACGTCAGGGCCGGGCAAAATAGTGGAAATAATTATAAAGAATAAAATTACAAAGTATGTACACAAACATGGTTTAATGGGACAAAGTCAGCATGGGTTCAGCCAAGGGAAGTCTTGCCTCATCAATTTGCTTCATTTCTTTGAAGACATGAATAAACATGTGGATAAAGGTGAGCCAGTTGCTGTAGTGTATCTAGATTTTCAGAAAGCTTTTGATAAAGTTCCTCATGAGAGACTCCTGACAAAATTAAACAGTCATGGGATAGGAGGCAGTGTTCTGGTATGGATTAGGAATTGGTTATTGGGCAGAAAATAGATGGTAGGGTTAAATGGTTATTTTTCTCAGTGGAGGAAGGTGAACGGTGGAGTGTCACAGGGATCAGTACTGGACCAGTGTTATTTAACATATTTATAAATGATATAGAAATCAAAATATCATATGAGGTGATTTAATTTGCAGATGACACTAAACTAAACTAAAACATGTGCAGACTGTGAAATATAGGAAATTGGAAGACTGGGCATCCAAATGGCAGATGAAATTTAATGCACGTTGGAAAGAATAATCCAAATCATAGTTACCAGATGCTAGGGTCCACTTTAGTGGTCAGCAATCAAGAAAAAGATCTAGGTTTCATTGTAGATAATACGCTGGAATCTTCTACTCAATGTGCAGTGGCAGCATAAAAAGCAAACAGGATGCTAGGAATTATTAGGAAAGGGATGGTGAATAAGACCAAAAATACTATAATGCCTCTGTTTCACTCACCTCATCTTGAGCACTGTGTTCAGTTCTGGTCACCGTGTCTCAAAAAAGATATAGCGGAATTAGAAAAGCTTCAAAGAAGAGCAACCAAATGATAAAAGGGATGGAACTCCTCTCATATGAGGCAAGGCTAAAGATGGAAAAGAGACAGATGAGGGGGAGATAATTGAGGTCTACAAAATCCTGAGTTGTGTAGAACGAGTAGATGTAAATCGACTTTTTACTCATTCCAAAAGTACACAGTCTAGGGGACACTCAAGGAAGTTACATAGAAATATTTTTGTTCACTCTATGAATAGGTAGGCTCTGGAACTATTTGACGGAGGATGTAGTAGCAACGTTTAGTGTATCTGGGTTTAAAAAAGGTTTGGACAAGTTCCTAGAGGAAAAGTCCATAGTCTGCTATTGAGACAGACATGGGAAAGCAACTGCTTGCCCTGGGATTTATAGCATGGAGTGTTGCCACAATTTGGGTTTCTGCCAGGTACTTGTGACCTGGCTTTTGGCCACTGTTGGAAACAGGATACTGGGCTAGATGGTCTGAACCAGTATGGCTACTCTTCTGCTCTTATGTATCATTATTGCCCTCTTTATATTGGCTACCTATGAATTGGTGAATTAAGTACATAAGTACATAAGTAGTGCCATACTGGGAAAGACCAAAGGTCCATCTAGCCCAGCATCCTGTCACCGACAGTGGCCAATCCAGGTCAAGGGCACCTGGCACGCTCCCCAAACGTAAAAACATTCCAGACAAGTTATACCTAAAAATGCGGAATTTTTCCAAGTCCATTTAATAGCGGTCTATGGACTTGTCCTTTAGGAATCTATCTAACCCCTTTTTAAACTCCGTCAAGCTAACCGCCCGTACCACGTTCTCTGGCAACGAATTCCAGAGTCTAATTACACGTTGGGTGAAGAAAAATTTTGTCCGATTCATTTTAAATTTACTACACTGTAGCTTCAACTCATGCCCTCTAGTCCTAGTATTTTTGGATAGCGTGAACAGTCGCTTCACATCCACCCGATCCATTCCACTCATTATTTTATACACTTCTATCATATCTCCCCTCAGCCGTCTCTTCTCCAAGCTGAAAAGCCCTAGCCTTCTCAGCCTCTCTTCATAGGAAAGTCGTCCCATCCCCACTATCATTTTCGTCGCCCTTCGCTGTACCTTTTCCAATTCTACTATATCTTTTTTGAGATACGGAGACCAGTACTGAACACAATACTCCAGGTGCGGTCGCACCATGGAGCGATACAACGGCATTATAACATCCGCACACCTGGACTCCATACCCTTCCTAATAACACCCAACATTCTATTCACTTTCCTAGCCGCAGCAGTACACTGAGCAGAAGGTTTCAGCGTATCATCGACGACGACACCCAGATCCCTTTCTTGATCCGTAACTCCTAACGCGGAACCTTGCAAGACGTAGCTATAATTCGGGTTCCTTTTACCCACATGCATCACTTTGCACTTGTCAACATTGAACTTCATCTGCCACTTGCACGCCCATTCTCCCAGTCTCGCAAGGTCCTCCTGTAATCGTTCACATTCCTCCTGCGACTTGACGACCCTGAATAATTTTGTGTCATCGGCGAATTTAATTACCTCACTAGTTATTCCCATCTCTAGGTCATTTATAAATACATTAAAAAGCAACGGACCCAGCACAGACCCCTGCGGGACCCCACTAACTACCCTCCTCCACTGAGAATACTGGCCACGCAATCCTACTCTCTGCTTCCTATCTTTCAACCAGTTCTTAATCCATAATAATACCCTACCTCCGATTCCATGACTCTGCAATTTCTTCAGGAGTCTTTCGTGCGGCACTTTGTCAAACGCCTTCTGAAAATCCAGATATACAATATCAACCGGCTCCCCATTGTCCACATGTTTGCTTACCCCCTCAAAAAAATGCATTAGATTGGTGAGGCAAGACTTCCCTTCACTAAATCCGTGCTGACTTTGTCTCATCAGTCCATGTTTTTGTATATGCTCTGCAATTTTATTCTTAATAATAGCCTCCACCATCTTGCCCGGCACCGACGTCAGACTCACCGGTCTATAATTTCCCGGATCTCCTCTGGAACCCTTCTTAAAAATCGGAGTAACATTGGCTACCCTCCAGTCTTCCGGTACTACACTCAATTTTAGGGACAGATTGCATATTTCTAACAGTAGCTCCGCAAGTTCATTTTTTAGTTCTATTAATACTCTGGGATGAATACCATCAGGTCCCGGTGATTTACTACTCTTCAGCTTGCTGAACTGACCCATTACATCCTCCAAGGTTACAGAGAATTTGTTTAGTTTCTCCGACTCCCCCGCTTCAAATATTCTTTCCGGCACCGGTGTCCCCCCCAAATCCTCCTCGGTGAAGACCGAAGCAAAGAATTCATTTAATTTCTCCGCTACGGCTTTGTCCTCCTTGATTGCCCCTTTAACACCATTTTCGTCCAGCGGCCCAACCGACTCTTTGGCCGGTTTCCTGCTTTTAATGTATCTAAAAAATTTTTTACTATGTATTTTTGCTTCCAACGCTAATTTCTTCTCAAAGTCCTTTTTTGCCCTCTGATCTTCAGAGCACTACATGGAGGAGGACAATGGTTCTCAATCCAGTCTGGACACACCAAACCAATCAGGTTTTCAAGATTTCCACAATAAATATGTATGTGATAGATTTGTGTATCAAGGATGCAGTTTATGCAAATTCATTTAAAGAACCTCAAGATCATAAAACAGAGGATAACCCTTTGTGTCTCCTACCTCACATTTTTAGATACTTTCAGGGGCATAATCGAAAGAGAAGGACGCCCATCTTCCGACACAAATCGGAAGATGGGCATCCTTATCTCAAGGTCACCCAAATCGGCATAAACGAAAGCCAATTTTGGACGTCCTCAACTGCTTTTCATCGCAGGGACGACCAAAGTTCACAGGGGAGTGTTGGCAGTGTACCGAAGGCGGGACGGGGGCGTGGTTAAGAGATGGGCATCCTCGGCCGATAATGGAAAAAAGATGGGCGTCCCTGACGAGCATTTGGCCGACTTTACTTGGTCCAGTTTTTTTCACAACCAAGCCTTGAAAAGGTGCCCAAACTGACCAGATGACCACCAGAGGGAATCGGGGATCACCTCCCCTTACTCCCCCAGTGGTCACCAACCCCCTCCCACCCAAAAATCAAATTTAAAAACATTTTTTGTCAGCCTCTATGCCAGCCTCAAATGTCATACCAGCTCCATCACAACAGTATGCAGGTCCCTGGAGCAGTGTTTAATGGTTACTGCAGTGCACTTCAGGCAGGCAGATCCAGGCTCATCCCCCCCTTACTTGTGGTAAATGTGAGCCCTCCAAAACCCACCCGAAACCCACTGTACCCACATTTAGGTGCCCCCCCTTTACACTTTAAGGGCTATGGTAGTGTTGTACAGTTGTGGGTAATGGGTTTGGGGGGGGGGGTTGGGGGGCTCAGCACCCAAGGTAAGGGAGCTATGCACCATGGGAGCAATTTATGAAGTCCACTGCAGTGCCCCCTAGGGCATGTGAGGGGGACCAGTGCACTACGAATGCTGGCTCTTCCCATGCCCAAAGGGCTTGGATTTGGTCGTTTTTGAGATGGGCGTCCACAGTTTCCATTATGGCCGAAAACCGGGGACGACCATCTCTAAGGTCGACTATCTCAACATTTAGGTCGACCATCTCTTAGGACGACCTAAATGTTGAGATTTGGGTGTCCTTGACTGTATTATCGAAATTAAAGATGGACGCTCATCTTGTTTCGATAATACTGGATGCCCCGCCCCTTCTCGGGGACATCCTCAGAGATGGACGCCCTTAGAGATGGGCATCCCCATTCGAAAATGCCTCTCCATGTATTCTTCACTTCACCGTACTGTACTGATTTTTCTAAACTTTCTTTACAGAAAAGATTTGGAACATCAATAAACTGTTGTGGGATCTAGGATGGGTCCCTAATCTCTTATAAGGACTGATATGGACAGATTTGATCATTGCCAAGGAGACTATACTACCTTTTTCTCCTCTGTCTTGGGATGTATTTTTGCATATTGTTGATGAAGAGGTTATTACTGTAGTTAACACTCAGGTATCCAATTGCACCATGGACTCATTCTCAGGTTATTTGATTAGGCTGCTGGGAACTATTCTGACTGCAATGATTTTAATGCCACACCATCTGCTGCTCTGATTCGATACAGTCTGCTGCTAAGAGCCCAATGGTTCTCCTACAACCAGTAAGAGTTTTTGCCCTTCACTTGCCCTGCTCTTGGGTTACTTATCTGGTATGTGCAACCTTGAACAACATTTTTTTACTCTATAAAATCATAAGGCAACACTAGGTAGCTACTTTAACTCAACTCTGAAAACACAGGTTTAGTTTTAGTTCATATTAAGGGACCCAGTATCTCTCTCCACATGGATCAGTCCCTTCTCAAAGAGCTGAGATGGTTGGTTATTTTTCAGCAGAGGAACTGTTGCCTCTAAACACTTGTCTCTGGGCCATAGAAAGTAACAGTTGTACTTCTACCCCCTCCCACTTTCTGGTTTAGTTAGTCTTCAGCAAAAAACAAACTCACCTGTTTCTGACTTGAGAATAAGCAGGCAACCTTTTAAAGGTGCTTAAAAAAGGTTGTCTGCGTATTCTCAAGTCAGAAACAAGCAATTCTAGCATGCCCTCCCCCCCCCCCCCCCCCCCCCACAACACAGAGTGCTAGTCTATGTCATGCTTTCCCCTTCTCCCAGTAAAAACCCTATCAAACATTGAACTCCTGCAGTCCTCAGGTTTTGAAATGGAGGGCCTTGGAAACAAGATGGGATTTGGAAGGAGTTATTGCTGCAGAGTTCTGCTGTGGCTCTGAGCATTTACTGGTCCCTATGGGGAAAGGAAGGCGAAGTTATGGACTGACCCTCTCAGACTGCTGAGCCACCCTGGATGGCTCAAGCAACCCTGGAATCTCATGGATGATACATACCATAAGCAGACGTTTTGGCATCTTTGGGCAGTCTTGATGGCTCCATGAGACAAAGTTTGGAATGGGATATTGCTGAATCTGGCTACCCCTGCTGCTTCACTGCAACCCAGAAATGCTTATTTCCGCATTGTTACCAAGCACATGACCCCTGTAGGTTGAAGTATTGGCTCGACTGTGGAGGGAATGCTGTATGTGGTATCTTACTCTACTGTTGGGGGAAGGAGTGGATTTATTGGTGGGGTGAGTGTCTCCCCTTCTCTGCCCCTTGGTTCACTGTTGCCAGGGAATGTGGTAAAGGCGTTTAGCTTAGCGGGGTTTAAAAAAAGGTTTGGACAGCTTTCTAAAGGAAAAGTCCATAGACCATTATTAAAATGGACTTGGGGAAAGTCTACTGCTTATTTCTGGGCTAAGCAGCATAAAATGTTTTGTACTTTTTTGGGATCTTGCCGGGTATTTGTGACCTGGATTGGCCACTGTTGGAAACAGGATGCTTGATGGACCTTCGGACTGTCCCAGCATGGCAATACTTATGTAAGGTTGTGGCATCTGGAAAAATTAGTGCTGATTATTTTAGAATGCTTGTGGAAGTGCTGTTCACTTTGGATAACTCATTCCAGAATGTGCATAAATTTCATTTTAAGATAGAAGAAACGGGCCTGGGTCACTAGTTACACCTATAAAATGTAGGCTATCTAACAGTAATTCATAGTCCACAAGATCAAAGGCCACAGCTAGATCCAGTGATACTGCAAGTTCATAGCATCAACTGTTTCTGTATTATGCCCTGCCCAAAATCCCGCTTATCGTGGGTGTAAAACATTAGTATCCTCCACAAAAGTTAGTCATTGTTTAAAGACTATGAGACCGATATTCAAAGTGATTTAAGTGGGCAGGAGCCATCCTTGCCCACTTAAATAGCTTCCTGGCACCTAACCAGAGACATTTAGCGGCACTTAACTGGACAGTGCCACTGAATATCCCCTGAGACCGCCCATACAAAAAGTGGTAGGTCAGGGGCAGCATTGGGGGCGGCACTGGGGAGGAGCCCCAGGTTGTGCGTATAGTACCATGAGCTGCTGTGAGAGGTCACAGCAGCAATTTTCCTGAGGTGCTGCAAGGGGCAGGAGTGAGGGAGCTATGCTCCTGCCCCCAACAACCCTGATAGACCACCAGGGATGTAGGTAAGCACAGGGAGGGCTTACCTTCACTGTTGAGGGGAGAAGCGGGGTTGGGGGGGGGGGTCTCAGTAGGGGAAGGGTCTTAATGCACAGGAGGGAAAGAAAGGAAGGAAAGATGGGATATTGGGACAGGAGGGGGCTCAGGGGCTTTTATTTTTTTGAAAAACAAACAAAAAACACGTTATGCAGGTTGGAGTGGCCCGATGTTCTGCTGAGTCCGCATAACACGTATGCAGCACTGGCTGAATATCATCCAGGTCCACATAATGTCCAGCAGCGTGCTTGCCCCAAATTATCACCCTATATTCAGTGCCGGTGCCTGGACATGGCCTGGCACTGAATATCAGGGGATAATTTAGCCGATGACAATCATTGTTTAAAAAAAATGCTGACCACCACTGACTGAATATTAGGGGGTATTTGTTCCAGGATTTTAGTGGAAAACCTAAATTGGAAATGAGCCTATAATTTTTTACTTCCATTGGATTTGCTTTAGAAGATTTCACATTTGGATTTATCATAGAATGCTTTCATAATGTAGGAACCAATCCTATCATTAAACTGTGAATGACCATGGCCAATAGCAATGGAGTTATTGTGCCTTATATCTTTAGATCAGGAGCACGAGTTTCATCTGTTCCTAATCATGGCCAGTGGGTTTGCCTTGGAGAAGGCATATTGGGCTAGATTCTATATATCCCGTCCAAAAAATTGGCACCAAAATGAAAAAATCCTAAGCATATTCTATAAAGTACACCTTAATTTAGGCATATTTATAGAATAAGCCTAGATTTCTGTGCAGTTTATAGAATATACTTAGCACCCATTAACATGACTAAATTTAGTCATGGGCAGTTACGCGTGTAATGGGTATATTCTATAACAATGCTCATAGATTTTAGAAACACCCCCAACCTCCCCATTCCATGCCCATGGCCACACCTCTTTTTCAACTTTGTGACTTGCATCGCGTTATAGAATAAGCTTAGACAGTTGTGCACATAAATTCTAATTAATGCCAATTAATGTCAATAATTGCTTGTTAATTGGCACTTTTCAGTGCTGATTGGCTTGTTAACTAATTAAGTTGTGCTCGCAAATACAAAATACAACTGTATTTACGCACAGAAATACAGAATATTACTTTGTGTGCAGAAAACCAGAATATGATTGTATTTGTGTATGCAACTTAAGTCACACTACATAGAATCTGGGGGATTTTGTCACGTTTGGACCCTAATACCACAGGACATCACTCACCCACACCTATTCTAGTTCAAAAATATGAAGTTAAATCCCTGTTATGTATTTCCCCAAGCTTGTAGCTCTGCCACCGTGCAAAGACATCCTCTCATCGGTTGAGTATAAGGCAAAGGACTGCCTCAGTGAGCCACTACTATTTTATGATAACTCTATTGGGGCAGGGGCAATTGTGAAACACATCTTCCCCCTCAGCGCACATTAGGGGCTTAGGAATCTCTTGGTGAGGCAGACTAAAAGGTCCGCAGTGGGCCTTGAAAATAATGATTTCATTTTTGTTAATTATGGCCCAGCACTGGTGGGGAGTAGAGGTAGGCTGGGGTCCATGAACCACCAAGGACACTTTTAATGGTGTGTGTGTGTGTGTTGAGGGGAGGGGGGAGGTGAGCAATATTGCAATGAATAAAATAGTGGCCAAAGAAGATAAAAATGTTGATATACATATTGCAAACTCCCCAGTTTGAGTAATTTGCAACATAATGACTTAGAATATACAATAAAATGACTACCAAATTAATGTTGACTGAAGTTTACTGAAACACTTGATTAATTACAACAATGCAAATTATTTTGTTTGCAGTAACTGAGTGGGACTGTGCTGATTAATGATCTTGAAAGAAGAAAACATGGAGAAAATGTTAAAGTACAACTATGAAAAAAACAACAGCTCTGCATTTTTTAAATGATAGTCTAAGCTAATTTAACTGCAATACTGTGTTTTATAGGTTATATAAAATCAATCATGTAATTAAAAATGTTAAAGATTATTTTCTTTTGCTAATTAAGCAAATCAAATTTAATTGTATCATTAAGTATTTTTTTCAGACCAAATATCACTTTTGAGAGAGAGAATACAAGGCATGCAAATAAAGTTGGACTTACCCTGGTGGCTTCAGACATAAAATTTGCAGATAGTCTGGATCAGTTTTATCCAAAACTAAACACTAGCAAGAAAGAAGTTATCAAATGCTACATACTGGTTCAGATTTCATGATATCTAATTAGAACATCTCAAATCAGAGATATGCTGATATCTTTTATTACATTTCACTAGCATGCACTAAACTTTAGCACACACTAAATATTTTCTTGCCCATAAATCTTTTAATATGCACAAACTGGTTTTGATGTGCACAAGATGAGGCCAATATTCAAAGCATATTCTGCCCACTTAAATAGCTTCATTCTGCCTAACAAGTGATATTCAGTGGCATTTAACCAGACAATGCTGCTGAATATCCCCTGAGACCACCCAAACCAAAGGTGGGCAGGTTAAGGGCGGCACAAGGGATGGCATTGGGCAGGTGCCCTAGGTTATGCGAGTGCCAGCAATACTCAGTGCTGGCACTTGCATAGCTAAGCAGCTTCATTTAGGACAGCTCAAGAGGTGTCCTAAATAAGGCCACTTAACTATGCAGGGGCCAGCTCTGAATATTGGGCCAGCACCTGCATAACATTTTTTTTTCTTTAAAAAAGAAACCAAGCCACCTCCCACCCCTAACACTGTCCCCTCTTTCCCTCCTTCCCTCCCCCCAGCACGTATTAAGACACTCCCCTCAAGACTCCTCCCCCCACCTCCCCCCAATCATGAAGGTAAGACCCTAGACTTACTTACATCCTTGGTGGTCCAGCGGGGTCTTTGTGGGCAGGAGTGCAGCTCCCTTGCTTGTGCCTCTGTAAAATGGCTGTTGTGACCTCTCTGATGCCCCTTTTAATGCTCTGCCAGCAGCTGGCCTGGTAGCATACAGTAAGTGCAGCATGCTACCTGGATAATGCCTCCATGTCCATTCCTCACCCATGCCTTGCCCCCTGGCAGAAAAAAATTAGCAAAAGTCAAGTAGCACATGTTTTGATGTATGGAAACAGGCAAGCTACAAAGAAAAATAGCAGAACCTGAAATAAAATCCACACAGTATCTTTATTCAAAAGCTTTGCCCACACAGGGGCTGCTTCAGGGGTATAGAAATAAAAACAACCATAGGGCCATAGAAACAAACATAGCATAGACACATAGAACTTCTGATACACTCTTTGAGTACATATTTTTAGCTCTCTCATTTGGTATGTAGAGCTATTGAATACTGTTTGCTCTTCACGATCACTTTTTCGTCTTTGTCTCTACTTTGTATTATGGAGGTTTCATTTTAGCTTTCCTTTCTTACACTTTGTAAATTAGATTTTTTTGACGCATGTTGGACACTGGCTTCTTCACTCAGGTATGTTGCATAGATCATCTCCTTTTCTCCTTTTCTAATAACTTTTTTTTATTAGCCAAGAGAGAGATATGTCTGGCGAAAAAGCAAGCGGAAGAACAAATGGCTAGAAATGTAAGGAGGGGGCGACAAAAATTTCTTCAGGTATGTTACTAAAAGGAGGAAGACTAAAAAGGGAATTGTGAGACTGAAAAATGCTGCGAACCGCTATGTAGATAATGATGAAGAAAAAGTAAATTTGCTAAACAGATACTTTTATTCTGTTTTCACAGAAGAAAATCCTGAAGAAGGACCCCAATTGATTGGCAAAATTACATATGAGAATGGAGTGGATATAGCACCATTCACGGAAGAGAGTGTGTATTAACAACTTGAAAATCAAAAGGTGGACAAAGCCATGGGACCAGACAGGATCCACCCCAGGATATTGAGGGAGCTCAAAGAGGTTCTGGCGGGTCCTCTTAAAGATTTGTTTAATAAATCCTTGGAGATGGGAGAGGTTCCGTGGGATTGGAGAAGAGTGGATGTGGTCCCTCTTCACAAAAGTGGTGATAGGGAAGAAGCTGGAAACTACAGGCCGGTAAGCCTCACTTCGGTTATTGGAAAAGTAATGGAAGCAATGCTGAAGGAAAACATAGTGAATTTCCTGTAATCCAATAAGTTGCAAGAACCGAGACAACAAGGTAAATCGTGCCAAACAAATCTCATTGAATTCTTTGACTGGGTGACCGGAAAATTGAATCATGGATGTACATCAATACGCCCCAGAAGATATATCAACACCTGAGACTGAAGTTTCCTACTTTTGTACCGACAATTCCTAAGGCCAAAACATGCCCTCTCATTTGATGGTTTGGCACCTTCTGGAATAGACAGTGACAAACTAGCTTTGTGTCACCCCCAGCTGCTGGGGTGACAAGAGAAAAATGTAGAGATATGGTACAGCCAGGAGCCCCCACTGGGCCCCCAATGGAATGGTGGAAGGCCAAACCTTGGAAATCAGGCTGTTAAAAACACTGGCCAAGTTTAAAACTAATGGCTAGTATGATTGAGGCCTTGATGGAAAAGCAAGGCCTAGTGATTAAGCCTGGAAGAAGGGCTAGATGACTTGAATTGGAAAAGTTAGGGCAAGAAACTGAAAACAAAATGGAACCCAGCTACAAAATGGATTCTCTTAGTTAGAGAAAACTTGAGTATCTGTATTAACAGGTGCAGGAGAATAGAGAAGTAAAATAGGGAAGTAACAGTTGGAAAAGGGAAAGTAGCTGTCCGAGAGGGGAGGGAGACTTTTCCTGTGAGCATTCTTGTGGTCAAACAAGTTTGGAATAAACAAGTATTAACATTGGAGTGAATGTAAATGCATTGCTTTGGATTGGACCAAGAAAGTATATAAGAAAGGGCAAATCTGGGAGGGGACAGAGAAGATCCTGCTGTCCTCCAGAGATGCTGCCCGTCTGTCCACTCATCTTCTTGTACTCCTAATCCTGCTGTATTGTTGTGGTAAGCTATAATAAAGGTAATTATCCTTATCCTTATAACCTCTTCTCTCGCTCCTTTCTATCAAGTGTCTAGAGACTTTAATAAACTTGTGGGGTTAAAATGCTTGACAAGAATACACATAGATCTATAGACATTGGTTGGAAGTCAGATAAGCGCAAACATATCATAGACAGCCTTCAAGGGAACCTCTTTGGTGGGTGGCCTGCCTGCCAGCCTACCACAGAGGGTCCTCATGGGTTTATCCAACCCTAGATAAAAAACACTTTTCACACGGTTCCCCACAGGAGACTCTTGAACAAACTTGACAAGCTGAAGATAGGACCCGACATGGTGAACTGGATTAGGAACTGGTTGATGGACAGACGACAGAGGGTGGTGGTTAATGGAATTTGCTCGGATGAGGGAAAGGTGAGTATTGGAGTGCCTCAGAGATCGGTGCTGGGGCCGATTCTGATCAATATATTTGTGAGTGACATTGCCGAAGGGTTAGAAGGTAAAATTTGCCTTTATGCAGATGATACCAAGATTTGTAACTGAGTTGACACCCCGGAGGGAGTGGAAAAAATGAAAAAAGGTCTGCAAAAGCTAGAAGAATGGTCTAAGGTTTGGCAATTAAAATTCAATGCGAAGAAATGCAAAGTGATGCACGTAGGGAGTAGAAATCCACCGGAGACATATGTGTTAGGTGGTGAGAGTCTGATATGTACAGACGGGGAGAGGGATCTTGGGGTGATAGTATCTGAGGATCTGAAGGCGACGAAACAGTGTGACAAGGCGGTGGCTGTAGCCAGAAGATTGCTAGGCTGTATAGAGAGAGAGGTCTGACCAGCAGAAGAAAGGTGCAAAAGTTATAAAAGTGGTGCAAAAGCTACAAAAATGGTATGGAATTTGCGTTACAAGATGTATGAGGGGATCTTGCCAGGTATTTGTGACCTGGATTGGCCACTGTTGGAAACAGGATGCTGGGCTTGATGGACCTTTGGTCTTTCCCAGTATGGCAATACTTATGAGGAGAGACTTGCTGACCTGAACATGTATGCCCTGGAGGAAAGGAGAAACAGGGGTGATAAGATACATATGTTCAAATATTTGAAAGGTATTAATCCGCAAACTAACTTTTTCCGGAGAAGGGAAGGCGGTAGAACTAGAGGACATGAAATGAGATCGAAGGGGAGCAGACTCAAGAAAAATGTCAGGAAGTATTTTTTCATGGAGAGAGTGGTGGATACTTGGAATGCTCTCCCGCGGGAGGTGGTGGAGATAAAAACGGTAACATAAGAACATAAGTACATAAGTATTGCCATACTGGAAAAGATGCTGCTGACCTGAAGTGCCTCTGTAATACTGTGTGAACAGGCAAACTACTACAAAACTCTTTAAAGTGGTCACGCAGTAGCCTGTTTCCAGGCATTAACCACATGTTAAATGCTTAATGCACTTTAGTAACTTGGCTCCATAATAACTGCACAAATACACATGATTTAATGAGAAAGAGTGAACATGGATTTAACAAAGGGAAGTCTTTACTCACAATTCAGCTAAATTTTGTTGAAGATATTGAATAAATATGTGGATAAAAGTAAACATGGAGCGGTATGTTAGATGCACTAGACTGCTTAGAGACATCCAAGTAGGGACATCTACACAGGTAAGCATTTTAGAAAAAGATCTGCCAATATAGATCCCCTACTAAAATACATTCCTGCATGTATGTTCTAGAGGCAAAACATCCAGCAGATCACAGAATTTATTGAAGCAGAAGGCAAGAAAATAAATGCCAACCACCCTGCTAGATAGATATGTCAGATTCAACACTACCACATCTTTGTGGGGATTTCACACAACAGAAATGGCAGTGCCAAATACTGCATATCTGCGGCATCATTTCCTGATCCCTACCCTCGATTGCATCTTCAACCCCCACCCCCCACCCCCAGATCACATATTCAAACCCTTCTCATCTGATTGCATCTTCAAAGCCACCACCCTCCAATTCTGTATATTTTCAAGATTTTCCACCCACTTGATTGCATTTTCAATACCTCTGACCCCCATGACATCCTACCTTCACAATTACATCTTTAAGCCCCCATAGCAATTCCAAGACCCCCCACAGACCCTGAACCACCTCGAGGACTAACCCAGGGGTCATCAATGGTGGCACAGTGGACCGGGGCAGGAGCAGTCCCTTCCACTTTCGCTCCATATAGTTCCAGCTGTCAAAATGGTGATGGTGAACCCTAGCAATAGTCTCGTGGTACTAAGCTAAGGGTCAACCTTCTGAATAAGGGCAAATTGCCCAATTCTTCCCATTGATACATGTCTTCAACATTTGCTTAAGGGTTTTGTTGAATCACTTAACCAAGCCATCGATCTGAGGATGGTATATAGAGGTCCAAAGTGTCAATTTCAACAATATATGCATACTTGTTTCATGGAACAAATGATATTCCCTGGCCTGTGAGGATCTCCATAGGTATTCTACATTATGTAGGGAAAAAAAACCTCCCACAGAGCATTCACTACTGTGGCAGTTTTCATATTGTATAACACAATGGCCTCTGAAATAGTGGGTTGCATAATCCAGAACAACTAGAATATCCTTGTTGCCTCATATGGTTCATTTCAGTAGCTCCATGGAATTCATGGCTACTCTTTCAAACAGGGTCTCAAAGATGGGAAAATACAAAATAGAGTCAGGTGGAACTCTTGCAGGGCTGTTTAACTGGAAGGCTGGACATGATTGGCAGTATAGTTGTACTTGTGTGTGTACAAACCTGGCCAGAACAAATCAGGCCATAATTTGCTCCTGGTAACTTCCTATACTCTCCCTCACACCAGGTATAAAATCTCTCCATCACTGAAACCTGATCTGGCATTACAATTTCATTAAAGCTGAAAAATAAATGTAATTATGGATTTTGAAACCATCTGTGAAACTGCTAATCAGAAATATGTTTTGAGAAAAGAAGCTTAGATTTTTTTGACATCAGAATTCATATATTTTGAAGATTAGTTATTTCTGTTTGTCATTTTGCATGATATGATGTAAATAATATACATGTTTTCTGTCAGGTATTTTATAAAGTTGAACAGATAAATCATCTTTTAATAGATTTGTTGACTAGCCCCAACTCTCCAATATATAGCCCATTATTAATATTACAGTATTACTGCTAATATCACATCACTTGGAAAAGGGTAGAGAAAGTACAGAACATGATTACATTACAATGTCAGCAGAAACTTATGAAAAGAAGAGAAGGACACTTGCCTACACTTGAGAGTCCATCTCAACCACATCTACCCAGCAAACCCCATTCAAAGGAACCCCAAAATTCTATGTATTCATGAAGAGATGGGGGATGCCTGCTGTATGCTTATTATCACAGGTTCCAAGAAATCCAGAGACAAAACAGAGTAGGACTAAACATGACAAAATAATACATTTAAAAATGGCAAAGGTCATCAGTAAATTATTAGCAGGCTATTGGATCTCTTATAGCACGGCTATTTTAAACCCAAGCCTTTGCTATTATTTTATTTATTGCATTTGTATCCCACATTTTCCCACCTATTTTTAGGCTCAATGTGGCTTACATAGTACCAGAGAGGCCTTCCAGGCTCGGTATGTCAATCATCTGTCCACTCTGTCTGCATCCCAATTTTCATTATTCATCAAACTCCAAGAGAGCAAGCTTTATTAATATTATAACCTAGACAAACCCATTAATTAACTTTTTTAACGCATAAAATGGAAAAAAAAAAAAACAATCACCTACTTGTCACAGGATCAGTGCCGAATCAACAGTGCTACACCCAACACCCACAGCATGATTCAATGGTGTTTTGGTTAAAAAACCTGCTTCTGAGGTTGTTAGCTAGGTCACTATCAACTGAAAACAAAAACAAAATTTAAAAGGTATAACTTTAATATAAAATGCCACTAATACCAGCTATGCAAACCATCAAGGTACAAAATACTCACTACAAGGTGAAAGGCAAAACTGCCTTCATTTAATTGAAAATTGTCTCAACACAGGAATCTTATCAATGACACACTCAGTTTAAAAGAGAGCGTCTACAACATGATGACGTCAAACCAACTTATAGTTCACATTAAGGTACACAATACACCCAAGGGGTTTTTAACCTTGATTTAAAAAACAAATACCAACCAAGGATTCTGTTAAACCCTTTGCACTAATAGTCAAAAGAAAATAAATCCACTGGTGCTCCTGCAGTAAAAAAGAATCAGGATTACTTTCCTTTAAAGAAAAAGACATTTGTTCTAAAACAACAAACCACAGCTGTTTGAAAGAATGACCTGCAGACAAGCAGTGTTCCACAAGGGGTGCATGACAGTCTTGTTGCAGACAGTTCTGGTGCTCTATAAATCTGTCTTTAAAGCTCTGAGGTGTCCTTTTACAAAGTGGCAATAAGCCCACCATGGACTGTAGCTTCCGCCGCTAAAATAAATATTCAAAAAATATTTCCACAGGCGCTAACCCAGCAGTAATCGGGCAGCGCCACTTGCTACCCAATTACCACCAGGTTAACGCAGGAGCCCGTACTGCCACCTCAATGGCCACCTCAAAGGGTGGCAATAAGTGCCCCCTGCATAGCCACACAGTAAGTGAAATCTTTCCACATGGCCGTTTCTTTTTTTCAGCCTTTTTATCTACTGTGGTAAAAAAAAAAAAAAGGCCTCAGCGCATGGCAAAAACAGTCCCTGCTGCAACTTAGTAAAAGGGCCCCTGAGTGTTTTGCCACATAAACTAGTGAACAAAGGCACCAGATAGCATACACCACCTGAGCTGATAAACAAATAGTAAGTGCCATCAGAATATTATGTCCATTTAGTATCACTTTATCACCTGAAAAAGATGATTCACATACACTGCATTTATTGCAAGGTAATGTCCCACTTTCCCTCCTCCTCTCACTCAAACATCATCAACTGGAAGGTAGGAAGCAGCCTAGGTGTCTTTTCAATTTTTCCCTGCTTAAATGCAAATAAGGGAGGATGCCAGAGAAGTGTAGTAAAAGCAGATAGCTTAGCAGGGTTTAAAAAAGGTTGGATAATTCCCTAAAAGTGCATAAGTCATTATTAAAATGGACTTATGCACGTGGGTAAATCCACTGCATATTTCTAGGAAAAGCAGCATAAAATCTGTTGTGCTGTTCTGGGATCTTGCCAGGTACTTGTGACCTGGATTGGCCACTGTTGGAAACAGGATACTGAGCTTGATGGACCTTCAGTCTGTCCCAGTATGGTAATGCTTATGTTCTTATGCTGTGATCTTTGATGTAAACTAAGGATCAAAATAGCTGTTCTGACTACATTAGCTCCGGAGCAATATGGCAATACACATGTCACTCATTCAGAAAATTGCACTGTAGGAAGTAATGACAGATATGGGCATGCAGCCCAACAGTCTCTCTTATAAGCCTTCTTCAAAATTGAAACAGGGTAACCACGCTCAATGAATCTTTAAAACATCACAGCAGCTTGACCATTTTAATTCAGCAGTCGATGAACAACTATGTTTAATCCTTAAAACTAGCCCCTGGAATGCTCTCCGTGACTTATGCAGGTGGCCACTCTGAAAATGAAGTAACATATTCCTACCTGTAGGTTTATGAAAGAATAAATAAACCCATTACTTAACCTAGGAATCCACATGTCCAAAAAAAGAGATTTGATGTGTATAAAAATTACAAGTAATTTTCAAATTATTATCAGAAGAATTTAACCAAATGAAAAAAAAGTTCCCAAACTATTTGCATCACCATTCATAATAAAACAAACATGATCAATAAAAGGTTTCCAAAATATAATATAGGGAAAGGGAACTTGATATACTGCCTTTCTGAGTTTTTTGCAACTACATTCAAAGTGGTTTACAATTATTCAGGTACTTATTTTGTACCAGTGCGCAATGGAGGGATAAGTGACTTGCCCAGAGTCACAAGGAGATGCAGTGAGAATCAACTCAGTTCCCAGGTTCAAAGTCCATTGCACTAACCATTAGGCTACTCCTCCATGTGAAAAAAAACCCAAGAAAGAGATCTAGGTGTCATCATTAATGATACGTTGAAACCTTCTGCTCAGTGTGCTGCTGCAGCTAAGAAGCAAATAGAATGTTAGGTATTATTAGGAAAAGGAATGGAAAACAAAAATGAGGATGTTATAATGCCTTTGCATCGCTCCATGGTGCGACCGCACCTTGAATATTGTGTTCAATTCTGGTCGCCGCATCTCAAAAAAGATATAGTGGAATTAGAAAAGGTGCAGAGAAGGGCGACGAAAATGATAAAGGGGATGGGATGACTTCCCTATGAGGAAAGGCTAAAGTGGCTAGGGCGCTTCAGCTTGGAGAAAGGGGGCTGAGGGGAGATATGATAGAGGTCTATAAAATAATGAGTGGAGTTGAACGGGTACATGTGAAGCGTCTGTTCACGCTTTCCAAAAATGCTAGAAGCTACAATGTAGTAAATTTAACAAGAATCTGAGAAAATTTCTTCACTCAATGTGTAATTAAACTCTGGAATTTTGTTGCCAGAGAATGTGGTAAGAGGCGGTTAGCAAGGCGGAGTTTAAAAAAGGTTTGGCTGGCTTCCTAAAGGAAAAGTCCATATACCATTATTAATGGACTTGGGGGAAATCCCACTATATCTGGGGTAAGCAGCATAAAATTTTTGTACTTTTTTGAGATGTTGCCAGGTATTTGTTGACTTGGATTGGCCACTGTTGGAACCAGGATGCTGGGCTTGATGGACCTTGGTCTTTCCAGTATGGCAATACTTATGTACTTAATGTACCTATGTAAACAAAAAAATCATATTCAAAATCACTCACACATAGGTTTGCCACTTCTGGGGCGACTGTGGCCCCCATCGCAGTACCCTTAATGTAAATAAAATACCTATCATGAAACATTATTTATTTATTTATGTTAAAAAAACAGACAAAGGATCTCAATCAAAATCTCAGTGGGAGGGGTACTTGTCTGTGAATGAGTATCCACCCTCATATATTAACCTGCAAACTAGCTTCCTGTGGTATGTTAGCATAAAGGGCCTCAATGTCTGCAGTAACCAGCAAATCTTTGATGGATCTTATTAACATATATATACAAGCAGTAGAGTACCTCTATAAATCGTATATGGTATCTTAGTACAAACATTTAACTCTTCTCTATGTTTTCTTAATCTAAATATAAAAATAAAAATAAGGAGGACCTCATTTGGACCTTAAACCACATTCCTGGAACTGATTATTTCCATTGTATGTGATCAGTCAAACAAGTTATCATTGGTCTAAAAACCTCCTTTCCACTGTTGTTGAATACACCAAAAAATGAGCAATTTAAATTGACAACTTTCATTCAACAACTGTATATAGTAAAATGTTACTTAGCTTCTAAATAGCTTGAAATTGATTGTCAGCTGCTTTTTAATACTCCTGGGTAGAGGTCCCTACGGGGACCTGTTTCGCTATGGCTTCATCTGAGATGTCTTCCCAGGAGTCCACAGGGTCTATATATAAAAAGCAGCTGATGATCATTTCAAGCTATTTAGAAAGCTAAGTAACATTTTACTATATATAGTTGTTGAATGAAGATATTGTCATTAAAAATGCTCATTTTTTGGTGTATTCAACAACGGAGGAAAGGAGATTTTTAGACCATGATGACTTGTTTAAACCGACACATACATAGATAATTTCCAGGAATGTGGTTTAAGGTCCAAATGAGGTCTTTCCTCCTAATTTTTATTTTATATTTAGATTAGAAAACAGAGAAGAATTAAAGGTTTGTACTAAGATACCATATAAGATTTATAGAGGTGCAGTAGCCAGCAGACATTGTATTCCCCTAACACCACATTCATTTAATTTTAACATACAATCAGTAGAAACTCTCAAACATGAAGGCACAGTACTGAAAAAGTTCTCAAAAATGTATCAGAGTAAATGGAAAGTGGTTCCAAAAGCGAACCCTCAGAGGAAATGATAGGGTGGTCAGGTAGTTTTGAAGATTTTTATGAATCTTCGGTAGTACATATATCACTGGCATAATTGATGTGACATTTGAAGAAACTGATGTTCCTTTTGAGAGATAAAATAATGTTCATATCCCTCAATAATAAAAGCATCAACTTGCTGCTTGTCTTCATAAGTAGGATCAGAATCCAATTGTTGATAAAATGAAGTCTTGGCAAGTTTGCATTCAATTTCCTAAACACGCATTTGCTGATCTATCACCACTACTGACCCACCCTTATCAGCTGGTTTCGTGATGAGCGATGATGGTTCTCAATTCTTTTTTACCCAATGTAAGACTTATTGAAATAGTTTCAGGAAAAGGAACAACTGCTAGTATAAGTACATCATAGCTCAATCAGTACCAACCTTTAAAGCTACAGATAAATAAACAACATTCCATACAATCAGTTAACAAGCAGCATCCTCTCCCCCTCCCCTCCCCCACCCCACTATACTCATTAACATATATAAACTTTGAAAGGGATAAGGCAACAAGAATAAAACATTAACAAGAGTCCAAGTACACTTGTACAGGGGTACATCTGAAGGAATTGTTGCTCCTTATCTCGTGTAATAGCTGTCAATTTTTCCATCAAAAACAAGTAACTGAATTGATTTCTCCAGCCCATCAAGGCCGGAGCTTGAACAGCTGTCCATAACCTGGCAATCTCACATCTGGCAGCCGTGAAACAGTAAAATAGAGTCTTTGAAAGACATCATCAAGGGTGAGAGGCCCAACATTCAGAAGGCACAATTCCAGAGTAAAAGACCAGGCAGAAGAATCAATGATGTGTGCAATCTCACCTCAGACTGCCAACCAAAATGGACGTATAGCCAATCATTCCCACCACATGTGAAAGTAGGTCTCTGATAGTCGACATCCTCTCCAGCACAAAACGGGAGATTGCCATGAATAGTATGAAGTTGAGATGGATTAAGATATCAGTGCAATAAAACTATAAAGTTGTGCTCCTCGAGTGTGACTGACATGGACATCTTATAATTATTAAGAAAAATACCTTCACATTATGATTGGACCCATGACAAATTAAGATTCCATTCCCCTGCATTCATATAGTGAAGCTTTGTGAAAGCCACAGGTTGGAGAATATTATATACCCATGAAATTAGACTCTTGGAGATTTCATGATGATGCCACAACTGTTCCATTGGATGCCAATAAGAAGAGTAAATCTCCATGTGGTGTCAGCCCATGTCTGATCTGTAAGAACTGGTAAAATCACAAGTCTCTAAGCAAAACTCCCCTGCAACATTTAAAAAGATTTTAATTTTGTATTGTCAAACAATGATAAATTCACACTAGACCCTTACACTCCCATCCATTAAAACCAGCCGCTCTCTGAGCTGCACGTCCCTAAGAATTGAAGTAATGGGGGCCAACCATAAGGACCAGTTTGTCCACCAAAGTTGTGTCATCTGAGCATGCCAGATGTGCAGATATTTTTAAGGTACGCATTAGAATCCCAATATGATCTGGGTAGAGGTTGTCACCCAGGATGAGTGTGTCAGAGAATCACTAGTACAATAAGATTGCTTAATTTGCACATAAGGCTCAAGTCTGTCCAGATTCCCAGTCCCAGAGGTGCCTAACTTGAGTTCATACATAATACATATAAAAATCAGGGACTCCCAATCCCTCTAGATCCCGCTTACATATCAGAATAGACCTGAGCATCCTTGGTCTATGATTATTCCACTTTATTTATTTATCAAATTTTTACCCCACATTAGCCTGAGAGAATCAGGTTCAATGTGGCTTACATAACAAACAATAAAATGAATGATACATATTAAAAATGACATGAACAAATTATAAAGTACAATAAATAATGCTATAATATTGGCTTTGTAAAATAAATATAACATACATGGTGAATTAACCTGGATGTAACTGTTCTTAAGGGTAGATGGATAGAAAAGAAGACTAAATCATAATTAAGTTTGTAAACAAAGAAGTGAAGGTGAATAAATATGGGTACAATTAGGGCTAGATAGGATTAGGGAGGAAAGAAGAACTGAAATTAATTGTATGAATGGATAATGTTCAAATAGAATTCTTTGTTTCTGAAAGGCTATATTGAAAAATTAATTTTCAGTAGGTTTCTGAAGACAGGTAATCATCTCTGCATTTAATTATTTTTGGTAGAGAATTTCAAATTTAGTACTTTGATATGAGAAACTGGCATTGTGAATTATTTTATAGATTACATTCATACAAATAGGGAAACGCAAAATAAGATATTCTTTGGATGATGATACGGCATTACAAGGGCGTAATTCAATGAGATTGTTCATATATGATGGAGCAGAACCATATAGAATTTGGTGAATAAAAATACAGAACTTGAAAGATATTCTATCTTTTATTGTTAACCAGTGTAGGTTATATAGAAGAGGAGTTGCTTTGGCAAAGTGAGGTGATCTACATATGAGCGTGCAGCGGTATTTTGAGCAGTTTGTCATTTTTGATAAGGCTACATTTAATTCCTGCATAAATGGAGTTACAGTAGTTGATTTTTATTAGTACTAGGGATTGAACCAAAGTACAAAAGACTGATTTAGTGAAAAGGTCTTAATCTTTTTAGTTTTCAAAGTGAATTAAAGACACTTGAGACCACCTTAGAAACTTGATTTCTTAGGGTAAGGAATTGATCAATTGTGATTCCTAATATTTTCATTGATCAGTGAAGAGGATAAGTAAAGTTCTCTAATGCAATTTTTTTAAAAGATTTATAGTATGGTGAGGGTTAGTTACTACTACAAACTTAGTATTGGGTGTTAATTTAAAATCAGATGCCCAAGATTGCATTAATTTGATGCCTAATTTGATCAAGTTCATTATTTCATATAAATCTTTAGAAAATGGGATATAATGGTGATATCATCAGCATAAATGAATGACAAAAGACAATTTATTTCTAGTAGATTACCTAGGGGGATTTTGAACAGGAAGGGGACAGGAGGAGAATTCTTGATGTACTCACAATCAGGAGACCATGTTAGAGAAATTGCATCTGATCGTTTGATTTGATATGACCTGGACTTTAAAAAGCCAGAGAACCATTTTAGGACAGCTCTATGATTCCATAATGGTCAAGAATATTTAGAAGAATATTATGGTCAACAGTGTCAAAGGTACTAGACATATCAAACTGAAGTATTAATATTTTGTTGCAATACTCAGTTCTCTTCTGAAGTTAGATAAGAGGCTAGTAAGAACAGTTTCAGTACTATAAGAGGGTCTAAAACTGGATTGTGAGCTGTGCAAGATGAAATGGAATTGGAGATATTACATAAGTTGTTGCATGACAATTCCTTCCATAACTTCAACCAATAGAGGAATTGAGGCATTTGGTCTATAATTGGAGACTACACTTAAGCTTGCTTGGGTATTCTTTGGTATGGGAGTCAAGATAATATTGCCATTTTGAGAGGGGAACAGACCCTGAGATAGCATCAGAGTAAGATTTGAGTGTAAATAATGGATGAATAGATTAGGAGCTGATGAGTAGGTAACTGGGACATGTGTTGTAGGCATTGTGATTCTGCATATTTGAGTAGGGTGTGACTGACCTGATCAATAGTAATTGGGTGAAAAGTGGACCAAAATCTATCTGCATGAGAACAAGATGGTAATTGATGGATTGAGGAAGTAGTCAATTGATGTAAAAGAGTTGTTTAGCTCTGGTTTGATTTTAGTTATTTTTTGTTTGAAATATGTTGCCAATTGGTTGGTAGTTGGAGTGGGTTCGTTTGCAGTTGATATAGGCTGAGTGTTCAATAGATTATTTACTAAGGAGTAGCGTTTCCTTGGATTGACATTTGTATCACCTATTAGCTTGAAGTAGTAGGAAGTTTTGCTTTGGAAGTCATGTTTTTGTAAGTTTTTAGGAGCTTTTTTCAATTAATCCATTATTCAGTGGATTTATTTTTGGCCCAAATTTTTTCTTGTTTCCTGCATTTGTGTTTCATTTGTAGAAGATCTTAATTAAACCATGGGGATAATTTTTTAGGATGAGATTTGTTTGTTATAGATGTAAGTTTGTCAAGGACTGCTTTACTACTATTGTTCCACTGTTGGATAAAATTAGTAGATGGGTTTGAGGTGAATTATTTGCTGAATTGTTCATTAGATCAGAATTTGAGAGGGTCAATTTTGCCTTTAGTTTTGAAGAAATGTAACATATTTGTAGATTTTGAACAATGCCCAGCATATTCTGCTACTGCTTATATTATGATCTTTACCTGGCTGAGGTAAGCTACTTTTGTTTTCCTGATTTGAGACTTGCAAGTCTTGCTCTGAGGTCTGGCTGGAGACAGACCTGGAACTCAGAGAAGAACCAAGTGTTTGGAGGGCAACCTGGACTATTTCCTGACCAATTTTGAAAGAACCACCTGCCTTGCCAGTTGGCCAGAAGTGTCCTGGACAGCTTATCTAGGGAATTTACTAACCATTAGCAACCAGATGGCATTCCAAGATGTCAATTCCAGTGGGACGGCCCCCTATGCGGAAGTAAAAGCTGCCATTTTAGAGAGAGCAGGTTTTACCCAAGAGGACTACTGGCAGTGTTTCTGGAAGGGATTCCTGCAGGTTTTAAAAAAACAACCTGGAGTTTCTTCTACCAATTCAAGGAGGTATACTGGAGATGGCTGCAGCCAGAAGGCAAGACAGGCCTGGAGATTGTAAGAATCATCCTCATGATACAGTTCCTTGAAAGGTTACCCCTGCTCATGAAACAGTGGGTGATGCAGCACCCTAAACTGACCCAAGAACCACCCTCCTGCCCAAGGTCTCTAAGGAAGGGTTCAGAGCGATGAAAGCTCTCGTCCCCACAACCATACTAGGCACCTTTACACTGTACATGGACCGATACTCCCCCACCTGTTTCAGGAAGGGGGGAAGAGATCATATAGCTAGAGATTGCAGGATCTAGCAGAACATGCCACGGATGTGAAATTAGTAGCCACACACAACTTGCAATTTTGTGAAAGCTTTCATTCCAGGGAGGAGGAATTACGTATTACATGTTGAAATGGAAGGACATCCATACCAAGCACTAATGAACACTTTGTCAAGAACCTTGTTTGGAGAGAGATACTTAACCATCTGCAGTTAAATTATGAGTGGACTATGATCCTGGCATGGTAACCAGAGACTGTACCTGACAGATCAAGTATTTTACACCTGTAGGGCAAGTTCAGCTAGAAGTAGCCTTGGCTTCCTTACCCAGTAGTTTTGGGCTGGAATTTCTTGAATTTCAATGCCATCTAGGCCCAGCTAATCGCTGGCTCAAAGAAAGAGGAGGAGTCTTTCCCTGAGATCTTTCTGCTGGAGGACCCTGACTTGTATACTGAAAATCCAAAGTTGCCAAACCCTGCCACCAGCAGTGATTAGAGAAACTGCATTGCTTTCTGAATCTCAGAGCTGCAGTGGATGGAGATCTGGAGCTAGTGAAGATGGCGGTCCAGTCACCCCAGACCCTTTAGACAGCCTACCCAAATGGAGCAGTGAAGGAGCTACCGGGAATTTTAAAAGGGCACTATCAGAGGATTATTGTTTTTATTATTTCCAGTTTTTATATTTCACCTATAACTATTGAGTTCAAGGTGGGATAACAATTTACCAAGAGTTGGACTAATCTGTCCAGGAATTACAGTTGAAAAGGATAAACTAGTAACATGTCTTTCGGTTCAGAATAAACCTGAAAGATAGTTGCTGGATTAGGTATTTGATGAGTTTGCCTTACAGAATAGGAAGGTTTTTAGTAGTTTTCTGAATTATAGGTATTGTAGGTATTGAAGAGTTTTAGTTTTGAGGTTCAGAGACTTTTTATATATGGAGGTTAAGATCTCCCAGTAGGAACGTGAAATCATACTGAACAGAGTATCTGGTAAGAATCTCATGAAAGAGGTCTTCTGCCACAGCCCATTTTCCTGGAGGGACGTAACAGAGCACACAGCATAATGGGTCAGTGAAAGATTTGTCTTTGAATTTGTAGACTAGTAGTTTGAGAGAGGGGGAGCTGATAGACTCTAGTAGCTTCATGCTAAAGAAAGATTTGTAAAGCATGGCAAGATCTCCACCTCTTCAAGCCTTTCTGGTTAGATGCATGATTTTGTAGCCCAATGGGCATAGTATCTGTAGACATGGGTCAGTCTGAAGGGGGAACCAGGTCTCAGTCAGGAATAGAAAACTAAATTGGATGTCTTCTAGCAGGTGTCTAAGAGTTTTGGTTTTGTTTACAGCTGAGTGACAGCTTATATAGCCACAGGGGATGGGCGTGAAGTGTTTAGTGGTATTGTGAGAGTGAGGAATGTTGATTACATTGGGACAATAGATAGGCTTGTGGTCTGGGCTCGCCTTGTAGTGATGCTTTTTCCTGTGTGGTTAATTACTGGTCACCATTGGGATTTCTTTCAGCACTCGGTCAGCACAGTTCAGCAGGTAGTTTTGTCTCATTAGGGAGGAGGATCATTTTGAGAGAGAGAGCGCTTAAGGAAGAGTGACTGAAGAGAGGGGGGATAGATCATTTATTCACAATCACGTAGAAAGAAGGAGAGGATTAAGAAACATTGAATGCCGAGCCTGATACTAAGGGGCAGGAGGTGGAGGGGTATCAGGTTGGTCATGGTTACAGGTAATGTTGATTAGAATTGTACTCGACTGCACCTTGACTCTACCCAAAGAAGCCCACAAAGGTGCACACTAAGATGTGTGACATGCTCCTTTGGCGTTCCCCCTTTGATGGTGCACCTGAGACAGAACGCCTCAGACCGGGGATGTAAATAAGGCCCTCTGGAGAGGGCATGCTGGCAGCATTGTCATCATTGTTGATGGGTGGGGATTAGGGCTGCATTTCAGTCTGACGGTTGGAGCCATCAGGTAGAGACCTGAATAGATGCACAACTATATCTGTATCCACTTTGCAGAGTCATCATACTGTGGTGCCTCCGGTATGCCTCTGAAGCATAGGTTGTGTCTTCAGGATCTGTTTTCGGTCTTCGACCTTGTCCCAGAGCACTTGCATATTGATAGCATGGGATTCCACTGAAGCATGCAGATCCACAATATCTTCCTCACACTGAGTCACCTGGATCTTACACTCCTCTTGCTGTTTACCAAGGGCTTTAGTTTTAGTTTAAAATCAGCCACTGCTCAATGGATGTCTTGTTGGATGAGGTGTAATTTTCTTTTAAGCTGGAAGAAGGAACAGAATATCACCGCAGTGAGGAAGGTAATTTGCACACGTTTTCCTCTGGGTGTCAGGTGGCAGTGGAAGACACCTCAGACTGGGCATACAGATAAGGCACTCTGGAGAGGGCAAGCTGGGAGCATCGGTGGCATTGTTGACATTACAGCAGTAGGAATACAATTTTATAAGACCTACACTACTGCCACCAACTCATACTATATAGGCATTCAAACTTGTCCCGCAAAGTAGTTGAGTAATTCTGTCCAATAATCCCTCATACCCCACCCCCACCCTCTCCTTCCCTCCCTTCCTGCTACTCAGAGTGCACTACCCAAGGTTGTACACTGGAGAAAGGACCGACTACCAGACAAATAGTTCTACCCCTGAACTAGATGCATAAGTTTCATCCCTCACATGGGAAACATTCAATACAACTAAAGATCATCACGAGAGAAATAACATTAAAACATATTGCCCACCAAGAAGCTATTCCCAACACAGTGTATAAAACCCAGTGTTTAGTGTTATCCCCACTAACATAGACAGTTACTGAGCCAGCGCCCAGATGTTGTCAGAAAGGAGCAGATTTAAGCACTATCTATGTGACAATGATCTGAGTCATAAACAATGGGAATAAAGGCAGATAAAAGCTGTGCACAAAGAAGGTAGCACCTCTTCCAGAAAAGAGACAAAAACTAAGGTGCTGCTTGATTATGAGAAGGGAGACTCTCATCCCTCTCTGAAAATACACAGCACTTGATTGTTCCATCATTTAAGTGCCTGCACACCTCTGTTGTAGCTAAGACAGTATTATCTTATGCTGGCCCCAGTGGGTGGAATGATTTACTGTCTTTGCTGCAGAAATTTGACATTTTTAAGAAACAGCTTAAGGCATTCTTGTTTGCACAGGCATATTTAGGGTTTTAACTCAGTGTTTCTGTATTTTATGAAGATGAGATTTATGCTGATTATGTTTTTTGTATGTGATTTTGTCATATTACTGTATTTGTTTTTTCTTGTAACAGGCTATAAATATTTTAAATAAATAAAGCTTAGATGGAGACTCTTGTTCCGGTGACTGAGCTAGACAATCGAGCTAGGCTAGAGACACCTTCTTTGTTATGCCATCAGGATTGAGATAAAGATGGAGGCCTTTTATTCCTCAGGTTACAAATATTGTCAGGAAAATTTGGGACCTTTAACTGCACCAAATGGCACCAAGTTTCCTCTGCTGATCTGGTGCACATCGTGGCCACATTCACTGCAAAAACCAAAGGAAATGGGTTGACCCGTTTATGCTTGATATTCTCTGTCCACAGAAAAGTAGTGACACTGTTCAGCTCTCTTCACTTTTGTAGAGTCAGGGCTGAAATATCCTGGAAGATCTCCATCTGTAAGTCCTTCCATGCTATAGCCCTTTGCTTCCATGCTGCTGCAAGGATCCTCTCCTTCACAACAAAGGACTGACACAGACAATAATATCACTAGGCAAATTATTCCATCAAGGGACCATTGCTCTATGTACCCTGTCGATTTTCATTTCAGTCTGACGGATGGAGCCATCAGGTAGAGACCTGAATAGGTGCACAACTATATCTGTGTTCACCCTGCAGAGTCATCATACTGTGGCGCCTCCGGTATTTCTCTGAAGCATAGGCTGTGTCTTCAGGACTCTAGGGGTATTTCCCTGTGTGTCTCACCTTGCTGATCTTGGCCTGCATAATCCTATGACATAAAGATGGCGTCGGCAACCTATGAACTGTACATCAGTGATTTAGCTAATTCAGCTTTCTGGAAAATCACTAGCAGTCATGTAACATCCAAGGACATGCTGTGGACAAACCAGCCCCCCTTTATCTCCCTGAGAAGCTGTAAGGGAGTGAGACATGGCTCCAGCAGGCCGAGTGAGAAACAAAAATGCATACCACAATGTAACAACTTGAAGGTCAAGAACAATGGACCCTTCTTGCCATGCAGTGAGCTGAGGAGGTTACAGATTGGGTTCCTGCAGTCACCTGACCGAGAGGTACTGGGAAAAGCGTGAACAAGAAAAATCAGTTAGTCAGAATCCTTGGAAGAAGGTGGAGGTGGAAAGAAGACCAGAGAGACCTGATAAGGTCCACCATCTTGAACTGTGTATCTGGAGGAAAAGTACCGTGTGGTTCAGCTACCTGCAAGGAGTGACCTGTGCCCTCCCTGTCTGCTGCAGAGTGCCTGTCCTGGCTCTGACGAAGACTTGCTCGTAACTCAGCTTGAGTCTGGGAAGTATCCTGTGCAACTCCCGAGAGACTGCCACAAAGGTCAGCCTGGTGAGAGATATGGTGATCTATTTCCTATTAGTCTGGGTTTAGTGAGTGGTAATTACCTGAGCAAGAGATGGGTTATAGCCATAACTGTGATCAGGAGATAAGCTGCTAATAACCGTACTACCTCGTAACATAGTTGGTGTCTTCCAATTAGTGGTGTAATTTTACCTGGTAACCAGTAAGGATCAGAGAGTATAGTGTGACGTATAGTTTGTAATTTTATCAGCCAGTATTTTTGTATTCACCTAAAGCTTTGCCAGAGTTTCTATTTTGTATACCTTTTCATATATATCTATAATAAAAACTAATATATATTTCAGCCCGCTTTCTCAGTTTCAGTTCTTTCTCGTGGAAGTAATTGGCTAGGTTCCAAGGTTCCCTCCCCTAGGCCGAGTACAGAATAATTTGCTTGCAGATAGTTCTGTTTGGGGAACCTGGGTCACAGATAATTTATTACGTGTGATAAACGATCCTACAGGACCTGTTTTCGGTCTTCAACTTTGTCCCAGAGCATTTGCATATTGGTAGCATGGGATTCCACTGAAGCATGCAGATCCACAATATTCCTTACACTGAGTCACCTGGATCTTACACTCCTCTTGCTGTTTACCAAGGGCTTTAGTTTCAGTTTAAAATCAGCCACTGCTCCATGATGTCTTGTTGGATGAGGTGTAATTTGCTTTTAAGTTCAAAGATCCACCGAAGAGACAAAGTCCTCCCCTTCCTTCTTTACAGCTGGGATAGGCTTCCTCTTCAGACTTGAGAACCACCAATTTACTGAGTACTGCCTCAGGTCTCAATTTGCTCAGGCACAATTGCTCGGTTTCTTCCCGTGCTGCACGCAGATCAAGCTTTTTCTTGGACATCATCAAAGCTGCTATGAAAAAATGCAAGAAAAGTCACCAAATTCATCCTCCCTGGTCACGAATTTGAAACATGTCCACTTTAGGTATAGGTACAAAGGATAACCCTTTGCCAATAAACTCAGTTGTGCTGCTGATAAAGTTATAGAAGAGATGTTAATAATTGCCTTCTTCAACAGTGTTAAGAATGGGTTGATGGGCAGAAGTGTGCTTTGATTGTACTGTGAAACCAGAGAAGGATGTCAAGCTTTGGACCATCCTTGCTGTCATGCTTAAGGTTCTAAAAAGCATTTGATTTTTGATGAGACTGGTGTTGATTAAGAATTAGCTTTATGAGAGTATTCATTCTCACCCAAGCTGCTAGAACTGTCATCAAGTTTCCTTCCTGATCTTCATCTTTGAGCCCTTAGGGCAGTTCCAGGTATATATCCTGTTGATAATATTGTTCATTAAGTGCAAACTTTGTCAGTTTAATTTTCTTTACTGAATGTCTAAACTCTTTAATATTTAGATCCTCAATTTTAGACGGAACCTCACGAGATGGGAGAGATGACATGTGCAGTTGAAAAACTGAGATATAGTTGAGTGCTGCTAACCAAAGTTTGAAGTCATGCTCCTAGAAGGTAAGACATTCTTCTCTAGTTGTTCAGCCCAGCTAGGCTTTTTAATGGGTGGAGGGACCTGGAGAGCATTTCACCACCAGAGGAGAATAAGAAATGGGAATAGAGGGAATAAGAGCAGTGGGTTACATGTTTTCTCCTCTATGCCAATTATCACTTTATCTTTGGGCCAATTAATGCTGGATTGGAGAGGAATATCTTGATATGCTCTTTTTCTATATACCATTAGTTTTATACATGCTGCATTAAAACATGCCTGAGTACAATAAAATCACCCATTAGCCTTCAAGTTAATAACAAAGAAACTCCAGACCGCTCAAAACACAGCAGCCAGGCTGATATTTGGTAAAACATGATTCGAAAGTGCCAAACCCCTCCGAGAAAAACTGCATTGGCTCCCAATCAGAGAACGTATTACCTTCAAAATCTGCACCCTGGACCACAAAATTATCTACGGTGAAGTCCCAGGCTACATGACAGACCTCATAGATCTATCAACCAGGAACACAACCAGATAATCACGAACATACCTAACCTCCACTACCCAAACTGCAAAGGACACTAATACAAAGCAACCTATGCATCCAGCTTCCCCTATATAAGCACACAACTATGGAACTCACTGCCAAAATCTTTAAAACAACCTACGACCATAAACTTCAGGAAATCACTAAAAACCAACCTGTTCAAAAGGCATACCCTACCAAACCAACATAAATGCCTACACTCTGCAACACAGCAAAGCCAAAGCGCATAATGGACACTATCCAGCTTATTTTCGAAAGAGAAAGATGCCCATATTTCGACCCAAATCGGGAGATGGGTGTCTTTCTCCCGTGTGCGACCAAATCGGTATAATCGAAAGCCGATTTTGGTCGTCTTCAACTGCACTCCGTCGCAGGAACGAACAGAGTTGATGGGGCGTGTCGGAGATGTGGCAAAGGTGGGACTGGGGCATGGTTATTGGCCGAGGAGAGATGGGCGTCTTTAACTGATAATTGAAACAAGAAGGGCGTTTTGGACAAGAATTTGGTCCGCTTTATTTGGACCCTTTTTTTCAGGTCCAAGTTCCAAAAAAGGGCCCCAACTGACCAGATGACCACCGGAGGGAATCAGGAATGACTCCCCTGACTCCCCCAGTGGTCACTAACCCTCCTACCAAAAAAAACACTTTAAAAACTTTTTTTCCAGCCTGTATGCCAGCCTCAAATGCCGTACCCACCTCCATGACAGCAGAATGTGTTCTATCCTGTGACAGCCTTTCCCTGGTTCTGATGTGGGTCTCGGGTGAGTGTGACACCTTTTCTGTTATGTGCACTGCAGAATCACATCAGCAATGCATTGTGGGGTGTAAGGTAGTGGGCTCTGTGATTCCAGTAGCTTGTGTTAAATGCTCACGATGTTGGTAGTTGGTGGGCTCTACTCCCATGGTGCTTTTCCCCTGCTTACTGGGTCAGAGTGTGCCCTGTTTTGTTTCCGGTAGTCCATGAGGTAGTGGCCATTTTTGTCAGCCAGTTTTAGATCCCTTTCATGTGTTAGCCACGTTACAGAACTTAGTTCTTCCCTTGAATGTTGCTGAAAGAGCACTTTTAGTGGGTACCGCAGTGCACTTAAGGCAGGCGGGACCCAGGCCCATCCCCCCTACCTGTAACACTTGTGCTGGTAAATGGGAGGTCTGCAAAACCCACTGTACCCACATGTAGGTGCCCCATTCACCCCTAAGAGCTAGAGCTATGGTAGTGTTGTACATTTGTGGGTAAAGGGTTTGGGGGGAGGGGGTTGGGGGCTCAGCACCCGTGGTAAGGGAGCTATGCATGTGGGAGCGTTTTCTGAAGTCCACCGCACTGATCTCTAGGGTGTCCAGTTGGTGTCCTGGCATGTCAGGAGGGCGAGTGTACTACGAATCCTGGCCCTTCCCACAACCAAATGGCTTGGATTAGGACGTTTCTGAGTTGGGCTTTTTTATTTTCCATTATCACTAAAAAAAACAAACGACCAGCTCACAAACGACTAAATCCATGGCATCTTGGTCCGTACAAACCGTATTTTCAAAATGAAAGATGGACGCCCATTTTTTCGAAAATACGGTCTGTCCCACCCCTTCACATACCCGTTCTCGGACATAGACGCCCAGGGAGATGGGTTCGCGTTCGATTGTGCCCCTCCACATAACCTCTCCTCTCTTCGATCCCCATTGTTCCTGAACCTTAATTGACCACAACATCACCATGTATTTGTTTCTCTACCGGACTTGGTGAATGCCTTTACGGTACTATCCTGCTTATAATCGAACAAGAAAAACGCCCAAGTTCCGACCTAAATCGGGAGATGGACGTTTATCTCACAAAAATAATAACGCGGTATAATCGAAAGCCGAACTTGGACGTTTTCAACTGCACTCCATCGCGGAAGCGTACAAAGTTGACGGGGGCATGTCGGAGGCATGGTGAAGGCGGGAATGGGGCATGGTTATCACCCAAACAGAGATGGGCGTCTTTCGCCGATAATGGAAACAAAGTATGCGTTTGTAGCTAGAATTTAGGGCACTTTTCCTGGACCCTGTTTTTTTCACGAATAAGGCCCCAAAAAGTGCCCTAAATGACCAGATTACCCCCAGAGGGAATCGGGGATGACCTCCCCTGACTCCCCCAGTGGTCACTACCCCCCCCCCCCCAAAAAATGATGTTTCACAACTTTTTATTTCACCATCAAATGTCATACCCACCCTGGCAGCAGTATGCAGGTCCCTGGAGCAGTTGTTAGGGGGTGCAGTGGACTTCAGGCAGGTGGACCCAGGCCCATCCCCCCCTACCTGTTACAATTGTGCTGCTTAATGCTTATTAGTCGTCCAACCCCCCAAACCCACTGTACTCACATGCAGGTGCCCCCCCTTCACCCCTTAGGGCTATAGTAATGGTGTAGACTTGTGGGCAGTGGGTTTTGAGGGGGATTTGGGGGGCTCAACACAAGGGAAGGGTGCTATGCACCTGGGAGCTCTTTTACCTTTTTTTGTTTTTGTAAAAGTGCCCCTAGGGTGCCCGGTTGGTGTCCTGGCATGTGAGGGGGACCAGTGCACTATGAATCCTGGCCCCTCCACGAACAAATGCCTTGGATTTATTTGTTTTTGAGCTGGGCACTTTCATTTTCCATTATCGCTGAAAAACAAAAAGGCCCAGCTCACAAATTGTCGAATAAAACATGGACGTCTATTTTTGCTAAAATACGGTTCGGTCCGCCCCTTCACGGACCCGTTCTCGGAGATAGACGCCCATGGAGATAGACGTTTTCGTTCGATTATGCCCCTCCAGTAAGCAAATAGGTTGGAAAATGTGGGATACAAATGTAACAAATAAATAAATATAGGTCCCTATATAAAGTGGTGTAAGAAGTTAAACAGTGGAAGTGGGGTGAGAGAAATCCCATTTTGTTCTTTAGGTCAGATTGAAGTAGCTACATCTCTATTCTCATTAAAGTTGTTTGTTTGTGCTCTTAGGTTAAAGTAGCTCAGGCTGATAAAGTACTGTGCCACTAGCAAAATTGATTTTTGAAAGATTTCAGCATCAGTATTATTATTATAACTATTATGAATCTCATAAGTCACTAGAATAAATTGTGTGACAGTCAGTTCCTACAAGGGATGTGCATGTAAACAATTTTCTGTTTTTTTTGGTTCATTTTGAGAATTGTTGGCTGATATTAGTACGTTGTCCAGTGCAATACAGACTTTTTAAAGTTCAAAATTGTTTATAATAAATGTACAGACTTTTTACTTGTAGAAATTGATTTTACTTGCTAATTAATATATTAATGTGCATTAAATTGATCTTGTGCATACTTTTCTGTGCATGTAAAATTGATGAACCAGATTAGTGACCACTAGGGAGTGAAAAGTAGTGGTGGTCAGTGAGTCCCTTCTGAGGGGTACAAAGATGTCCATCTGCTGACCAGACATGATGCCCCAGGAGGAGTTCTGTTGTGTGGTACCAGAAACTGAGAGTTTATGGAGAGTTTTATAAGACTCATCAAGGCAAATGACTATTATCCAATGCTTCTCATTCATGAATGATACCGACAGGTACCCTTCTGGATGTATCAAAAGTGACTTAATGGCTCTGGCAGACAGTGAAAAGCAGAGAAGTACTCAAATGGTGTTCTCATCAATCCTCCCTGTCAAAGGTAAAGGCCAAGACAGAGAAGTTCACATCTTGGTGATAAATACATAGCTGCACAAATGGTGTCATCAAAGTGTTTTGAGTTTCTGGACCATAGGATAATTTCCCAAGAGCTCTTAGTAGAGATGGTGTCCATCTATCAAAGAAGGGAAGAAGTGTCTTCAACAGTACACTGGCTAACCTACTGAAGAGTGGTTTAAAATAGAATTGTAGGGACTGGCTGATCAAATCCCCCAGATATGTAAAAGCCTTCCAATAAGTGAAACATTAAATACCTCGGCAGAAATGGGAAAAAAGGGCAACATCTAGAAAGCAGTGTATATAATTAACATAGTATAGGAAATAATGTTCTGTATATAGAAGCTGTGACATGGTTCATGGCGAATCATGTCTGGGCTATAGTTATACCGGGCTATAATCTATTCAGAAAGTAGGAGTGGCACTATATGTTTAAACAGCAGGACTACAGAAGAAAAAAACCACCTCCAACAAACCATATGTTTAAAACAATATTAAACTGACAGAACTACAGGACTTATGGAGTAAGGAAGAGGCAATGGACAGAGATTTAGTTGAAGATATTTAAAATATGGATATGAAAAGTACTATTAATAGGTAATTTTAATATGCCAGATTTTTTTTTATTTTTTATTATAATTTTCAACTTAATACATAAAGATGATATTACATCAAAATGCATGGAATTCACAAAATATACAATCCAGCAGAATTGTTCTATTATATAGAATAAAAGAAACTACCAAAATAATTAGTCCACAATGGAGAGGATCCAAGAGAGAAAATAATACAAAGCAATAAACTTAATCAACTTAAATTAACGACCAGATGGAAGTTAGATCAAGCAGCCTAGTCAGCACATTTAACTAGGAGATACTAATACAGGGGTATCCCTTACAATCTCTCGAGCCAAAACAAATTCTTGTAGTCTTTTAGGGCATGTAAAAAGGTAATTAACACCATGCATAGTAATCATACACTTACAGGGAAATTTAACTAGAAAAGTACCCCCAAGTGAAATGATTTTTGGTTTAAGAACCATCATTTCCTTCCTCCTGGCTTGTGATTCTTTAGAAAGATCAGGAAAAATCTGGATTTTAGCGCCCATAAAGACAGCATTCATTTTCTGGAAATAAGTACGCAATATTAAATTTTTGTCCGATTCCAGTGCGAAAGTAACAAGCAATGTAGCTCTATCTGAAATTTCAGATCTTTCAAGAAAATCAGTCAGGTCATTTTGTGGAGGTTCTCGAACCACATTAGGTACTTTCATCGATTTTCTAAGATAAACTGTTTTAGTCACTAAAGGGTGACTTTCCATTGGAATATCCAGTATCTCAAGAAATATTTTTTCAAAAGTTCAACAGATGTAATAAATGGAGAAGATGGAAAGTTTAGAAATCTTAGGTTACATCTTTTAAGCTGATTCTCCATATATTCTAATTTACGTGCCTGGAAATTATTGTCTTTAATTACAGAGACCATTGAAGTTTGTAAAGTTTTTAATTCAGAATCGACACTTTCAATTTTAGATGTAAACTTCTCAACTCTGGTGGAGATCTGTGATTCAGTAACTTTTAAATGATTTATTTCCGTCTGAGTATAGTTAAACATTTGCTGGAGAGATGTGTTCAGCCCCTGTATGGCCTCCCAGAGATTGTCCAAAGTGACTTTTTCTGGCTTTAACATACCTCTTCCTAATCCATAGCTGTTCCTCCCTGGATTATAGCTGAGGGTAAATAACCCCTTTCAGTTGTTAAAGTACCTGGTGTAGAAGCAGAAGCTGGGCCTCCCACCGTCGTCGGGAAGTCATCAATTCGGATGCTCCTCAAACGACTCCCCTTCAGCTCCGTTAGTTCGCCCTGGTTGCGGAGGAGTCAAACCAGAGGGAGGGCTCAATATGACGCCCTCTGCGCTGTGCTCCGATGTTGGCGTTATGGAGCTACCAGAAGCTTGAGTCGGCGTTCCCAGTGCTCGGATTCCGAAACTTTCCAGCTTTGGTTGAGACATGGCGGGTATTCCAACTGCGCTCGGGGAGGCAAGAGCTGCAGTTTTACCTTTCCTCTTCCCCATTGCTCTTGGGGAGCGCTCCGTGTCAGCAACTCAGCGGTAAGTTTCAGGAGCTCCGACAAGCACGTCTGGTCAGACGACCATCTTGGATCCCATAGGGAGCAGTTATTTTGATGGCCTAATATGCCAGATATTGATTGAAACATCCCTTTTGTAGGTTTTTCTAGAAGTAGGGAGAAACTGTATTCTCAACAAAGAAAACTGTTTCAGCAGTTTGCCCGTCTGAACCTTTTGACCCTCACATTTTCTGCCTTTCCTCCAAAGTATGGGACAGGCACATGGGAGCCCTTAAGAAAAGGAGGAACTAGTGGTTACTGAGAAAGGACAGCCTGGAGGGCCATTTGGCCCTTATCTGCTATCATGATTCTGTTTACCAAAATGGAGGAGTAGCCTAGTGGTTAGTGCAGTGCCTAAGAAGCTGAGGGACTGGGTTCAATTCCCACTCCAGGTTCTTTTACAAAATAAGTACCTGTAATAATATGTAAACTTCTTTGATTGTAGCCACAGAAGGTGGTATATCAAGTTTCACCCCCTTTAATCCCTAACTTCTTGTTTTATGTTTCTTATTGTTCCTCTGTTTGTCCACTCCTGTGCTTTGTGTTGCTGCTGTTTGTGTGAGGACTGGTTTGCAGGTGCTAGCTCTCATTGGTGCAGTAGGTGGAGGAGTGCACAGTGGTGTTACTGGGCATAGTGGGTTGCACCAGTGGTGGGGGACATCTGTAAGTCAATCATGGATGCGCTGAATGCTGTTGTAGCTGAAACTTTGCTGGATGTGGATGAGAGTTTGGAGGGGAACCTCTCCCACTTTTTTCAATGTCAACTCATAGGTTTGGGTTGGCTACAACATATTCTATTAGATAAGGGAGTTGTGGGCACACTATAATGAGGGTAGCTGCATATTCAGGCTTTGAGCTAAGAAAGATCTATTATAGAGGTTCAATGTCAGTGATATTTACATTGGGCCTTGAAGTGCTCCTTCATGCACTAGATGAGGCCTTAGTCTTCCTGCTGTATCTTCCTGTATCAGTGTCTGAGCACCTCAAGGTCCCTGCGGATGCTGAATCATCTACAAAACACTATTTGGTGGAGACAAGGTTATTATTTATAAAGACATGTTGTGCAATGTTCCTCATATAGCCTGCGACAGGTGGTTACAACTAGACTTGGGGGGGGTGCTGAGGGGGGTGGGTATGCATTACACAGGCACAGGTGCTATGTGAGCTAAGGTAGTCATGGGGACAGAGGGTGGCATGGTGGACTTTCTGTGGAGCATGTGCATTGTTGCTGGGAAGTGGGGATGGGCAGTGGGGTAACGCAGGTGTACCTTTGGGTGGCTCAATGTACTTTAGTGAGCTGCTGCCAATGTTCCCATCAGTATATAAGTATGGGACAGGATGCTGCACTGGGGAGGCAGGAGGGGGTCCCGATATATGCAACCCCTCATTTCAGTGTTGAATGATTAATGGAGGGGACCCCATAATTAATTGTTATTGGATATTCTGATTTCATCAATGTTTTGTTATTGTTTCTTATGAAAAATCAATACCATATATTGCAACAACAAACGAACCTCACTGTATGTGACCCTGCCTATTCATGGTGCTTGCACATGAGTGGTTTTTCCAAGCTGCCTCTAATCAATCTCCATGGAGATGTTGCAGGGTGGCAAGTGGTGGTGGCATTTGAAAATTTCTCTCCTATGCCTGAGGTAAAGGAGGACCAGAAGCTCCATCTTTGGCATCAAAAAATTAGGTTCCCTGCACAAAGACATGACCAGGCACACAGAGGAACATTCCTCCATGTGCAGGAGGTATATATGCATGTTTGCCACATGGAGGGAATGGGCTGCTGTTACTATTTATTTATTATTATTATTGCATTTGTATCCCACCTTATCCCACCTATTTGCAGGCTCAAAGTGGCTTACATAGTATTGTTAACATAGTTATCCCAGTATTTATTTATTTATTTAATTGCATTTGTATCCCACATTTTCCCACCTATTTGCGGGCTCAGTGTGGCTTACAATACATTGTAAATGATGGAAATACAGTTTGTTACATTACGATTATGGGTTACATTGTGAATAGTTAAGGAAGGATATGACGTTGGGGAATTACTACGCTGATCGAATAATAGCAAGAGAGCGATGGGGTAGACAGTTTTTATCTGTGGGTAGATTGTTGAATGGGAGAGAGAGTACGGGGAAGTGGAGTACATGGGGTAATATCTTGAGGCATTGTTATGGTGTATATGGGATTTATATGTTTTGATCCTTGCGGTATGAATAAATGAATAAAGCAAAATTAAGATTTGAAATATTTATTACAGTCATATTAACATCTGAGGCATGGTGCTATTAAGGAGGTAATGCCTTTATGTACACAGCTTAGCCAAGTTCTAAATTGCTCCAGCACCAGCAGAGATGATTTATTGATCCTTCCATTCCTTTGGTGTAATTCTTCCAACAGGAGACAAATTCCAAGTAATTCCAGTCTGTTACAACATATGCCCAAATTGAAGTACAGAATGCTGCCCCAGAAACGAGGATCAGATTTCCATATTTATCATGGAAGTCATGCTCATTTTTGTGGTGGCTTTGCCTTGATGCAATCCGCTGAACACTTCGAGCAGTGAGCACGAGCGCCGACTTAGCCAGAGGAAACATGGTAGCCGCAGAAAACAGCACAACACCCGCTCCACCGATACCCTTGAGGCACTATATCAAGTATAGTAGTATTGTGTAGAGATTAATTAAGGGAAGAAAGAAGAAGGAAGGAATTTATTAGGGTATTTATAGAAGGTGGGCTTTCATAACTGAATGGGTTGGTGAAGTGGATTAGTGGGGCTGTAGGTTCTCATTGTAGGCCTTATTGAAGAAATATGTCTTCAGAGATTTGCGAAAGGTAATTGTTTCAATTGTTTTCAGATCTGGGGTAATGCATTCCATAACTGCGTGCTCATGTAAGAGAAGGTGGTGGCGTGCATCAGCTTGTATTTTAGTCCTTTACAGCTGGGGAAGTGTAGGATGAGAAATACTAATACTATGGTTAAACTTAACTTTCACCCTGTTATTCATTTAGAGCTTTTCTACTGTCCCCCAGACTTCCCGCTTCAGTCTGGGACAACATTTCTCAGACTATTGCAGAATTGTCTATTATCTTTCAGAGGTTATTATTTTAGGTAACTTTAATCTACATTTTGATGACTCTTTTAGTTCTAGAATTTCATTTTTTAAGTCATTCTTATCTGACTTGGATCTCTATCAAAGGATTACTGGACCTAAACACGTATTTGTCACATACATATTCAATCTTATTTTTAGAGTTAAATCATTTTTATTAGTTTTTAATAAAGAATATGAAAGACTACAATCATTATCCACAAAACAGAATACATCAGAAATTGTACAATAACAACAAAAATGGGATTCAGAAAAAAATCACAGTTATTCAGTTAGTTCAACATTGCTAATTCCAAAATAAAAATAATAATAAAAAAACAAGAAAAAATCAGCTTGATAAATAATAATAATAATAATTCTCTGCAAGTGAGATAAGTAGTTGGAAACAATATCTCTGAGACATTACTAAGATGATATCTTTAAAAAGACAGCAAGAGGTTGCCAAGTTTCTTTCTACAGAGTGTAAATTGTGTAACTTACTTGCCGATGCTTTTTCATATCTATAATATAATAAAACAGTTTCCACCAAAATGAGGCAATAAGTGTAGGAATATGTGAAAGACAAGTGCTGCATGCATTAACTGTCAACAATTCTATGAGCTATGATGTCATTGGATATAGTGTAATGTCTTGTGGGTGTGTCCGAGTCACTCTAGTTGCTCTGAGAGTGAGTCAGTCTGTGTCAGCATAAGATGGTGTTAGCAATCTCTCTTCAAACTGTATGATAACCAACTGACAGAATTTTTGTATTCAGTAGTTTTACCATGTCTACTGCAAGTATGATGTAAATAGTTATCTGAAGAAACTGTAAGTAAACATCATTTTTGTTTGGAAGTTAAAGAAGAGAGAGTAATTGAATCTTTTATTCAAGAGTCTGTGTGAAAGAGAGAGAGAGAGAGAAAAAAAATGGCAGTTAACACTTCTAAAGCTCTGCTGCGTATGGGCTAAATCTGCTGAAGTAAAAGTCTATTTTTCATTTCTCCTCATCATATTGGGTTATGGGCCCAGACCACTAAAATAAAAAAAAAAGAAAACATTAAGAAATTTTTTTTAATCTCTCCACACAAAAGACAAGATGGCAGCTGCACCATTACTATGTTCTCTCAAAGTGCCCCAACTGAATGAATATAACTATATTCAGTGGGAGATGAGATTTAAATGTATTATTGAAGCAAAGAAGCTAAATATATTTGGATCAAGTAAGAAATGCTGACAATTTTGAAGAATGGAATACTGCAGACTGTTATGTCAGAAGTATGCTATATGAAGCTCTGACAGAGAAACAGGCAATATTGATTGATGGAACAGACACCTCAAAAGAAATATTGCAAAAATTGAAAACCATGTATGGTACTTCATATACAAACAACAGCCTATATGGTTATCAGAAATAATTCAATTGAAGTTGAATGACAAGAAAAAATGTAATGATCATATAACACATTTAATGTCATTATTTAAGAAGCTAGAATTATCGGGTATACCTATCTGCGATGCTTTAAAGAGAGCTTTTATGTTTACATCTCTGTCTAAAAGTTTTGAAGTATTCAGGACAGTGAATGAAGCAATTGAGGGACAATCTTTTGAACAGGCTGTCTCTAAGCTTAGACAAGAATGTATTATAACAGAGGAGATCTGTTCACCAAGAGAGATTAACCAGAATGAAACATTTTTCTCAGCAATGCATAGTAGGAGGCGGAGCTAATGAAAAAAGCCTGCCCAGAAACAAGCTGATTTGCTATTCATGTGGTAAAGAGGGACATGTATCAAAATACTGTAACAAGAAAAACCACACCCCTTCTAGCTCATTTAAGCCAATGGAGAATAAGCATGGTCAAAGAAGAAATTATGACCATGACAACAGTAAGAATAAGAGCTGTATAATGACAGAAAAATATTTTAATAAATGAAGAACACTTCAGATAAAAATAGTTGGATATTAGATTCTGGCAGCACAAAACATATAACCAATAATAAAGAATTTTTCACAGATATGAGACCAGAAGATGGTAGTCTTCACACAGCAAATGCTGGCTCAACAATGATCAAAGCAAAAGGAAATGGACATTTAAAATGCATAGTATCAGATGGAGTCAAAAAAACTCTTGTAAAAGATGTCTTATATGTTCCACGAGTAGTTTGTAATATGCTCAGTGTATCAGCATTAGACAAGAAAGGTTTTTCAATTCATTTTGAAAATAGTAATGTACAATTTCTGATGGTAATGAAATTTATGCTGAAGGTTATATGAATAACAATGTCTATAAGTTAAATGTTACAGATGAATCATCATCTTATAAAAACAAAGAAGAATACAGAATGTAATCTTGAGACCTGGCATCGTCGAATGGGACACAGAGATCCAAAGGTGATCTTGGAGCTGCAAAGTAAGCAACTTGCAACAGGCATAAAAATAAGTGCCAGTAATGGTAAGATGGAAAAATGCATAGATTGTATTACTCAAAAGGGGGTAAGACCCTCATTTCCATCATATAAAGGAAAAAGAAGTAGTAAAATACTGGACTTGATACATAGTGACTTATGTGGACCATTTAATATTCCATCACTAGGGAATAACAAATATGCATTAATATTTGTGATGATTTCTCTAGATACTGTAGGCCTATCTATTAAAAGAACGAATCAAGTTGCTGATATGTTAAAGACGTTTGTAGCCTTGGTAAGCAATAAATTTGATAAAAACCAAAGATTCTACAGACTGACAACGGTGGTGAGTTTACTTCACAAACCATACAAACATTTCTAGAACAAGAAGGTATTCAGCACATAAAGACAGTTGCATATACACCAGAACAAATTCTGTAGCTGAAAGAAAGTTCAGATCGCTTGTAGAAATGACAAGATGTATGCTATCTGATAGTAATCTTCCAAAGAGATTATGGGGAGAAGCAATTCTCACAGCAGTATACCTACAGAACAGACTACCTACAAAAGGGACTGATCGCACCCCACATGAAATGTGGCATAGTAAAAACCAAATCCGTCACATATAAGAATATTTGGAAGTACAGCATATGCTCATGTGCCAAAACAGAAGAGACATAAGCTGGATTCCACAACAGAAAAAGGAATTCTAGTGGGCTATGATTCAGGTCACAAAGGTTATAGAATTCTGAATCTAAACACTGGATTTGTTGGTGTAAAACACATCACATTTGATTGATGAAAATAAAAAAATTGATAAAGACTGGAAAATTCCAAATGAACCTTATCATCCAGAATATGAAAAGAAACCAATAATCAATATCCCGGTGATAAACACTAACATACCAGAATTGTCTGATAATAATTTTTCTGATTCTAATGAGGAACAGGAAAATGAAATAGATACAGAAAGTGTTTATACTGAAGACAGTACCACTGATGAAGGGGAAATGATTGGAGATAGAATCTCGATCTCAGATGACACAGAGAGGTCAGACCAACAAAATGTCAGACGCTCATCCAGAGAAAATCGAGGTAATCCACCCCAAAGACTATCTTATTTAACAACTTCTGATGATGCACAAGAACCTTTAACTTGGGATGAAATTGATCAAATGTCTGAAAAAGAAGCAGAAGAATTGAAAAAAGCTGCAGAAGATGAAATCGACGCGTTGCATAAAAACAAAACATGGAACTTAACTGAATTACCCCATGGCAAAAAGGCCATAGGATGCAAGTGGGTTAAGTTGAAAAGAAATGCACAAGGACAAGTAGAAAGATATAAAGCCAGACTGGTAGCAAAAGTTATCTTCAAAAATATGGTGAAGATTATGATGAAGTATTTGCACCAGTAGTGAAACACACAACAATCAGAACTCTCCTAAGCTTAGCTGCATCAAAGAAAATGCAAGTGAAACACATAGATGTTAAAACAGCATTTCTTCATGGAGATATATCTGAAGACTTGTATATGAAACAACCAAAGGTTTCATAGATACAAATAACAGTCATTTAGTGTGTAAACTGAACAAAGGTTTATATGGTTTAAAGCAAAGTGCAAAATGCTGGAATGAGAAAATGCATGAAATGATAACTGATTTAGATTTTAAGCAAGGAGAAGCAGATAAATGCTTGTATACTACACAAAAGGAAGGTCATTGTGTGTACATTTTAGCATTTGTAGATGATTTGCTTATAGCAAGTGAAAGTGAAAAAGAGTATAAAGACATTGTAAAGTGTTTAAATCAGAATGTTGAAATAACTAAACTTGGAAATGTGTCATACTATTTAGGTATGAATATTGAAAAACAGAAAGATGGTTCTTATTTAATAAGTCAGAAACAAAAGATTAATGATCTTATTGAAAGTATGGGTATGCAGGAAGCACACTCAGTAGGTTCACCTATGACCACAGATTTTCAGAGGGATGAAACTGAAAGGGAACCATTACCAGATAACATTCTATACAGATCTGCAATAGGAAAACTTTTGTATCTAACTACCACTTACAGAGTTGATATAGCGAATGCTGTAGGAATTTTAAGTAGAAGAGTGAACAAGCCTACTAAGACTGACTGGACTGCTGTAAAAAGAGTGGTAAGATATTGACTGTAAATTGGTGATTCCGGTAAATAGTAATCAGAAATTGATTTGTTACTGTGATTCTGATTGGGCTGGAGATCATTCAGATTACAAATCCACAAGTGGGTATGTGTTTATGTGGAAAAGCATCTATTTCATGGGCAAGTCATAAACAAACCATTGTAAGTTTATCATCCACAGAAGCAGAATATGTTGCTGTGTCTGAAGCATGTCGTGAACTAATGTGGATAGAAAACTGTGTACAGATTTTGGTATAGAACAGCAGAGACCGATACAGATTTTTGAAGACAATCAAAGCTGTATAAGGTTGTCAATAAATGACAGGGTACAGTCTAGAACAAAACATATTGCAACAAAATTCCATAATGTCAGAGAATTGTCAAGGCAAGGAGTAATAAGTTTGCAATATAAACAAACTGACCAAATGATTGCTGATATCTTGACGAAACCGCTAGCTGTAAAAAATTTTTAAAATCTACGAGAAAAGCTAGGACTGTATGTATATAAATAAATATATAAGAATTGAATTGTTGGACAATAATGCATGTGAAGGGGTATGTAGGAATATGTGAAAGACAAGTGCTGCATGCATTAACTGTCACAATTCTATGAGCTATGATGTCATTGGATATAGTGTAATGTCTTGTGGGTGTGTCCGAGTCACTCTAGTTGCTCTGAGAGTGAGTCAGTCTGTGTCAGCATAAGATGGTGTTAGCAATCTCTCTTCAAGCTGTATGATAACCAACTGACAGAATTTTTGTCAGTAGTTTACCATGTCTACTGCAAGTATGATGTAAATAGTTATCTGAAGAAACTGTAAGTAAACATCATTTTTGTTTGGAAGTTAAAGAAGAGAGAGTAATTGAATTTTATTCAAGAGTCTGTGTGAAAGAGAGAGAGAGAGAGAGAAAAAAAATGGGAGTTAACACTTCTAAAGTTCTGCTGCGTATGGGCTAAATCTGCTGAAGTAAAAGTCTATTTTTTCATTTCTCCCCATCAATAAGACTACCAGAACTCTTCCAACCACAAAGGATTTGGTGTAATGCAATAGATATCAAATATGAAAAGGTTTTCCAGAGTGATAGGGCAATTCAAACTGCACTAGCGCAGCTCTAAAGATAACAACTGACAAGGAGGGAGAAGGAATAGAGGGAAACAGCTTTTTAAGTGTTACCCACATGCCCTGCCAAAAATTCTGCACTTTGGGACAGTTGAATATCATATGTGTAAAAGTTCCTATAAACTGCCCACAATTCCAAATTGTATCTGATTGCAGATCTGCCCTATGCATTTTGACTAGTGTTCAGATAGTTCTATATAGGAGGAAAAATAAGGATTGCATAAGGCTTGCTGATAAGGTGGGCCTCTTGGTAAACACCCAAAAGTTTCTAATTCACATCTGTATTTGAGAGAATTCTAAAACCCAATGATATTGAGATCTGGGGATTGAGGAATATTTATAGTCCTGTAAAAGCTTAAAACACGTAGAAATAGTATGGCCTTATGCTTAACTTTGTACAAGCTCCAGCATTGCAGGAAGATTATGAGAAAGATTCTCCAATTTCTCCAAGGCCCATATAATATGACACATTTGTAGGTGAGTGGTAAAGAGCAACTATCATGCAAAGATCAAAAGCTTATATTATCATATAGTTGCTCTATTGTCCAAATCCTAGCATTAATCCAAAGTTTCCAGTAAAACATCTTCCTATCAATGGTTAACCTAGGATTATCCCATATAGGAGCCAGACCTCTCTTTGTCCAAGGGTGTTTTTGGTATCTATCAAATTCTCTGAGACCAGTACTAATGCTGTGAAGGACATGATGAGCAAGAATTATCTTAGATGAGGACATGACCCATAAAAAGCTTGAAAGATATTGGATGGATAAATGCTGTTTCTGTGTTAAATCAAGGCAGAAATTCAGGGTTTGGTGAACTAACCTTCAACCACTGATGACCATATACATCAAGAAGGTCAGATGGTATGAGTAAAAATCCAGGAAGTTGATACTGACATCATCCTTAGCTCTTTTCAACTTGTTTTTCTCTATCTTCAGAGGCTTGTTTGCCCATATGAAATATAGAAGAGTTCTTTCATATGTAGTGTAGAAGCTGCTTGGGTAGAGAAAAAGTATAATTAACCTGTGGCATAACCACCATCTTAAAGGAATCATCCCAACCCCACCAAGGAAGATGTAATAGCGACCAGGTTGAACAGGTTTAACTTATAATGGATTCAATTTAGCCATATGTCTCTATTTGATCTCTTCTATATCACCAGTTAGAGGAATACAGAGATATTTAATATCCTTTTCAGCCCATTGAAATTCAAAGTTGGTTAAATCAAATGTAACATGTCTCCAGTTGATCAGCATAAGCTCAGACATCATTAAGTTGATTTTGTATCCAGAGAACCCAGCATATTTTGAAATCAATAATGTAAGTTCCAGAATGCTCCAGATATGAGAATAAAAGGATAACATCATCAGCATAAGCTGACAACTTGAATTCTGTGTCCAAATATTGATACTGTGAATTTCTGGTGTTTGCTGGATAGCCAGGAGGAGTAGTTCTAAAGCTAAATTGAACAAAATTGGCAGCACATGACATCCTTGTTGTAGTGGAAAGGCCTTCAATAATAGACTGTTGACTACAATAGAGGAGGTTGGATTATCATACAATATAGAGACATATTGTTTAAAAGGTGATCCACAATTAAACCATCTCGACTTCAAAAATATCCTCACTCTATGCAATCAAAGGCTTTCTCAGCATCGATCAGCAAAGTTCCCATCAGGATATCTTGTTGGGCCACCACCAATAAATTATGAAACAGTCTGGCATTGTCGAAGATGCAGTGGCATGTAACAAAGCCAACCTGGTCCAGATGGATAAGATCTGTCATCACTGGGCAAAATGTCTGCCAATATCTTAGGAAACCTTTTGTAGTCTGCATTCTGAAGTGAAACGGGATGGTAATTAGCTACTAAGAGGCATCATGACCATGCTTGGCCAAAACAGTGATTCTTGCTTTGTTAAAATGGCCTGCTTTACCTGGGTTATCAATAAGGTGGTGATAATGGTCTAAAAGCTTATAATTGAAATATGATGAAAGTAACTTATAGAAGTCCACCAGTAAGCCATTGGGACCAAGTGCTTTCCTGTTGGGCAGTCCCTTAATAGCTGCTGTAATCTCTGAGACATATTAGTGCTAAGAGTTTCAGTTGTTGAGCTTGAGAGAACTGAGGATAATTCAGTTTATCCAAAAAGGATATGCAATGGGATAAAGAATCAAAGTTTTCTGAAGTACACAGATGCTTGTAAAACTCAGCAAAGTGTTCCGCTGTAGCAGAATCTTATGTACACAGTTTACCTTGGTCATCCTGAACTCCAGTGATTCTCTGACAGGTTTTCTTACTTTTAGATGTTGTGCTGAGAGGAGAAATACAGTAATAGAGCATTTTCTGAAGAAAAACAGTGTCCAGCTTGTTGACTTAAATGGCGGTTATAAGCAAACTTAGTGTTGAAGATCATGAAGCATTTCAGGATCTAACGATATTATATGTCTACTCTATAGGAGTTCTATTTTCTGTTCCAACTCCACAAGGAGTTTAACAGAAGTGGCTTTCTTCCACACCACATAGATGATCACTTCACTCCTGATTACAGCCTTATACATTTCCCAAATAGAAACTGGGGAGAGTTCTGTGCAGTAATTATGAATAAAATAGTCAGTAGTTGTATCTTTTATTCTTGATAAGAAGTCTTCCTCTTCCAGCAAATCACTATTCAGCCTCCAGTATGGTGATTTCATATTTTGATGAAATCCTGAAATGTGCATTCCAACTGCAGCATGATCAGATATCAAAGTGGGCCTAATGAACGACTCTGATAAATTAGGTATCAGGCTTTTGGATATAAAAATTAGTAAACTAAGCTATAAATTGAATGAGGGAATGAGTGAAAAATGTAATCTCTTTCATCTGGCTTCAGAACTCTCCAAGTGGCTCCATAATCAGCAAACCTCCAAGTAGTGTCTGCAAAATTAACCCCAATGGTGCCATCAAACAGCACTTATATCAGTTTTCATCATCTGAAACATGCTCTGTCTGTAATATAGAAGGACACTATACTATGGGGCTCATTCTTTGAAACAGAACAATGTCCAAAAAGAAGCACAAAGTGGCAGAAAGATGTTTTTCTTACAAACATGTTTAAATCACTATTTTTGCAACACATTTTTAAAACAGTTTTCTAATCAGTTTGTCTGCACTGTGTCTAAATCACAAGATGGCATGTTGGGGGCAGGAATTGGGCATTGCCAAAACTTGGATGTTTTTCTGCCATAATGGAACAAAGCAAAAACTTCCAGGGCTGAAAGTTGGACGTTTTGGTCTGGACCTGTTTCAATCACGACTGAGTCAAAAAAGGTGCCCTAAATGACCCCCTTACTTCCCCAGTGGTCATTGACCACCTCCCACCTCCAAAGATGTGAAAGAAACAGTACATACTAGCCTCTTTGACAGCTTCAGATGTTATGGCCAGTCTCATTAAAGCAGCAAGCAGGTCCCCAGAGTAAGTCTAGTGGTCAGTGCAGTGCACTGTAGAGAAGGAGACCCGACCCCATAACCCACTAACTGTCTCACTTGTAGTGGAAAGTGTGAGCCATCCAAACCCCCCCACAAACCTACTGTATCCACTTATACGTGGTACCTGTAGCCGTAAGGGCTATTGTAGGGTACACAATTGGTTACAGTAGGTTTAGGGTGAGTTTTAGAGGGCTCACCATACAGTATAAGGGGATAATGGTAAGATGTGTACCTGGGACATTTTATGTGAAGTCCCTTGCATCACCCCTAGGGTTCCCCACTGCTTTGCTGGAATGTCTGTGTGGCCAGTCTAATAAGAATGCTGCTCCCCCTCCCCATATGTCTCAATTGCTTGCTTTTGTGTGTTTTCCTCTTAAATGTTTTTTTCCCCCAAAAATGGTCACAAAAGAAAAATGCACTGAGCACAAAGGGGGAGATTCTATATATGGAGCCTAAAAACATCAGAGCTAAAAATAATGCCAATTAAGCGTATACTCTAATCAATGCCTAGATTACACTTAGTTGATATCTCAGCGCCTAAAACAACGCACATTCATTTACATCAATGAAAACATGGCGTAAATCCTGGTATGTACATTTATGTTGTAAGCCACATTGAGCCTGCCAGTGGTGGGAAAATGTGGGGTATAAATGATATAAAAAAATAAATAAATAACACTAGGCCATATTCTATATCTGCACTCATGAAATTTGGAACACCCATGAAACACTCATTTCCCCACCTATAACTACACCCCTTTTTGCCTGTGCATGTTAGAAGTTTGGCGCACTTCATTACAGAATACGCTTAGTGAGTTGTACACATAAATTCTAATCAATGCCAATTTGTGTTCATTATTGCTTGTTAAGTGCTATTATCAGCCCTCATTGGCTTGTTAAGCTTGTTAAGTTACGCACATTGTTATAGAATCCTTTTTTCACCTCTTTTCCCTCCAACTTTGTCTTGACATCTATTGAGGAACAATTACTGACATGGAATCAAATACTAGAGTCAATATTGGACAAAGTAGCATCTTTGCAATGTAAAAGCCATCCACTTAACAGCTCAAAGCCATGGTTCCATCCCTGTCTAAATCAAGAATAAATGGGAGGTTGAGACACTTGCTTGTTAGTACATTGAAGTTCATATTTATTTGAAAGCATACTAGTAACAAGGTTACTTCTTTTGTATTCCTTTAAAAGATGTTTATTATAGTAAGTGCTTTCTATTGTATCTGAAGAATGATAGCTACTATGTTCCTGTTGCTGCAAAATATATCTGTATAAAATTACAGAACACAAAGACAAACATGGTTTAATGGGACAGAGTCAGCATGGGTTCAGCCAAGGGAAGTCTTGCCTCACCAACTTGCTTCATTTCTTTGAAGGAGTGAATAAACATGTGAATAAAGTTGAGCCAGTTGAGGTAGTGTATCTAGATTTTGAGAAAGCTTTTGTTAAAGTTCCTCATGATAGAAAATTAAAGACTTATGGGATAGCAGGCAAGGTTCTGGTGTGGATTAGGAACTGGTTATTCGACAGAAATAGAAGAAGTCATTTCTCTCAATAGAGGAAGGTGAACAGTGGAGTGCCACAGGAATCAGTACTGGGACTGGTGCTATTTAACATATTTATAAATGAAATGGAATTCAGAACAGCGAGTGAGGTGATTAAACTTACAGATGACACAAAACTTTTGGAACAGTGATGCTAGCACCAGTTGTTGTTTCAGTTTGTTAGACTGGACCAGTCATAGCGAAGTGATTTTAGTCAGGTGAAGCCCTGTAGGATTTAAAAATCTAAACAAGCAGCTTTGAATCTGAGTCTTTCTGCTATGGGAGTCAGTGCAGTTTGTTTAGATGAGTTGAAACAAGTATATCTATTCAATCTGTATATTAGTCTAGCAGCTGTGTTCTGTATGATATGCAGTTTTTTTCTGATATTGATACTTAATACCAAAAAATAAAATGTTACAGTAATCCAAGTGAAGTAGGACTTACATTTGGACTAGTATGCAAAGGCGTTTTGGTCGAAGAATTATTTGAACAGACACAGCTGTCTCATTTTAAATAGTGTTTCTTCCATAGCTGGTTAATATGGGAAGTGAAGGTGAGTGAAGAGTCATGCAAAACTCCTAGTACTCTGGTTTCAGATTCAACTGTAAAAATTTGACCATTGGTCAAGGATATTGATGATGGGAACTCAATTCCCTGATTTTGGAACCACAGGTCCTTGGTTTTTTGCGCATTCAATTTCAGTTCATTGTTCAGGGCCCAGGTGCTGACAGCAGTCATACCACTCACTACAGACTGAGTTGGATCTATGTTTGATGCTGTCACTGCTAAGAGAAGCAGGATGTCATCTGCATAGGATAATAGTAGATTAAAAAAAATGAGGCAGCCCTTGTAAAAAAAAAAAAACAATGTCTTTATTAGTAGATTAAAAGCTCCCAGGTATTCAACATAAAATGCCCTACGTGGCCATGTTTCGCCAGTAGAAAAATGGCTGTGTCAGGGGCAATAGGTCACCAGCTGATGTAAAACCAGGCTGGTGTGGCTGTAAAAACATAGAAAGCTAGATTCTGGGAACAGTCTTTCAAAAAACATGTCAGACATTTTATGTTGAATACCTGGGAGCTTTTAATTTACTAATAAAGACATTGGGTTTTTTTTTTATAAGGTCTGCCCCATTGTTTTATTTTCTGTTTTGGATTTGATGGACTGACAACCTTGCTGTTTTCTGACTAGTATAATAGTAGTTCATTAAATCCCAGATGTATTGAGGTAAGGAATGACATGAGATTGAATAGGATAGGTGAGAGGGGAGATCCCTGCGGGACCCCGCAGTTAGGAGACCAGAAGTTGGTTGTTTTGCTTGACAAGAAAGGAATTTGCTGAACCATTTGAACACAGTCCCTTATTCCTATCTGATCCAGGCATTCGAGTAGAAATGTGTAGTCAACCACATCGAACGCCACCCATATATCGAATTGGAGAAGAATTACTTGATCACCTTTGCATAAATGTTGTTTGACATATGTAGTTAGAACTAGCAGAAATGTTTCTGCAGTGGCATAGGAAGGGGGGCGGTGGGGCGGTCCGCCCTGGGTGCACGTCGCTGGGGGGGTGTCGGCTCCGCTGGTTCACTGCTTTCTCTGCCCCAGAACAGGTTACTTCCTGTTCCGGGGCAGAGAGAGCAGGAAACCAGCGGATCCGACGCAGCTCCCAGCGACGTGCACTCAGAGCAGAGCGGCCCTCCCGCCTGCCCTCTTTGGTAAGAATGCACTCCAGGGGGTGCGTGCGTGCACCGAGGGGAGGTGCACCGTGCTGCACCTGGGGGGGCGGGTGCGCAGCGGCGAACCGCCCCAGGTGTCAGCCGCCCTCGCTACGGCACTGTGTTTCTGTACTATGTGACAATCTGAAGCCAAATTGTGACCAGTGTAAAATACAAAACTTTTCCAGATATAAAGAGAGGTGTTACTAATGTAGGTTTCTAATACTTTAATAAAAAGTGGTATGCTTGCCACTGGACGGTAGTTTGCAAGCGATGTAACATCTAGCCCAGATCCCTTCAGTAGTGGAATGAGAACAATTTTGCCCATGTCAGGAAGAAGAGAGCCAGTTTTTAACAGCTCATTGAGATTATCAAGCAGCCAGTTTACGACTTTCATAGGGTTGGATTTGAGTAGGTGTTGGGGCATTGATCCAGGGAGCAGTTTGAAGCATTTCATCAGCATTGATATTACATCCTCAACTGTCAATGGTTGAAAAGATTCCCAGTTTTGGTCAGTTTTGAGTCCTTGGGTTGTAGGATCTCTGGCAATTAATGTTGAGCTACGGGATGGACTATTTTCCTCTGTTGGTGCAGTTTTAGATAGTTCAGACCTAATTTGGAGGATCTTATTGGTGAAATGATCAGCTAGATCTTGGTCAGTGGGACATGTTTTCTGTGAAATATTTATCCTTATTAGTGGAAACTAGTGTTTTAACTAAGGAGAAAATGTTTGTTGTCAAGATCATCTTGACCTATTAGGCTGCTATATGTTTTGCGTTTTGAGTCAGCTACCTTCTTTTTGTAGCATCAGAAGGCTGACTTCCATTGGATTTATCAGTAGTCTTTGTTATTTCTCCATTGCTTTTCCAGGCATCAACATTCCATTTTTAGGATGGATAGTTCCTCTGTAAACCCTGGCAAATTTCTGGATATCCTGACCTTTTTAGTAGTAAATGGAACAATTTTGTCTAGTATGGCTTTCACCTTGGTGTCCCAGCGGGATTTGATTGAACTATGTGTAGGAGATGTGGTAGTGAGGGAATCTGTTAGCTCAGACCAGAAAATGGTCTCGTTAATTTTACCTCTGGTAGAGATGAGTTTGGATGACTTGTGTCTGGTTAAGCTTGACATACAGATATCAATGGTGAAATCCAGTTGGAAGTGGTCAGACCATGGTACAGGCTTCTGTTTGAATGAGCTAATCAAGCTATTAGGGGTGGGTAAGACAGTGTTTAAGAAGCCTAGACTCTTGGTTGAGGAAGTTGTGGAACCCAGTTGCATGCAAAATCAATCAAAGGGGAAAAGAAGGAATAATTAAGGGTTCTGTATTGCATTCTCAGTCTGGTAAATCCTCCAGGATGATCATGGAAAAATCTAATGATGCCAACTCTGGTTCTTGCTCTGCTCCTAAGAAAATTTCAACTGAGGATGTATGTCTTCCTTTGGCCAAGTATGATCTAAATATAGACAGAGACACTTCTGAAAGTATTCTGATTTTGGGGATGTTTGGGGTTTGAGTAATACTGACAAAGGGGTGGGGAGAGGGTAAGGTGACAAGAAACATTAAGAATGGATTGCACAAGCATTGAGAACATCATGATTTAATCAAGCTCCATACCATAAGCTTAATAGGCCCATAAATTATCCCAATATAGAAGCAAATATATTGAAACTCAAAACCTTAATTTCCTTTCTTCATATTTTCTTCCCTTCTTCATCTTTCCTCAACTCCCCATAATCCTGCTCCTTAACTAACAAGGTATATGAATCTCCAATGGTGTCAAAGAATGGTGTCAAAGAATCACTACTGCAATTGAACTCAAAATCACCACATCCTCCTCACCTTGAGACATCTGCTCTCAGGCCACCTGCATAACTGACAACCATTCTCCCAAGACTGGTTAAGAATCAGAAGAAGTACTCAGACAATCCAAAGATTATGGCTCAGAAATACCTACAAGGCATACCCTACATCCTATGCTTCATTTTCAAAATCCAAATGCTTCACCACATGACACAGTACGCACAATAAAATATATAAATAAATAAA